>NW_010112842.1:0-13639 GCF_000699245.1 Pterocles gutturalis | reverse complement strand
GGGGTTGTTTAGTCTAGAGAAAAGGAGGTTTAGGGTAGACTTTTTCACTTGCTACAGCTACCTAAAAGTAGGTTGTAGTGAGGTGCATGCTCCCCTCTTCTTTAAAGTAACAAGTGATAGGACAAGAGGAAACGGCCTCAAGTTGCACCAGGGGAGGTTTAGGCTAGATATTAGAAAAAATTTCTTCACTGAATGAGTTGTCAAACATTGGAACAGGCTGCCCAGGGAAGTGGTGGAGTCACCATCTCTGGAGGTGTTCAAGAAACATGTAGATGTGGTGCTTAGGGACATGGTTTAGTGAATTAGCTGGTGTTGGGTTGGCGGTTGGACTTGATGATCCTTGAGGTCTTTTCCGACCGTAATGGTTCTGTGATTCTATGAAAAGCATTTGCAGAGTGACAGAAGTGTAAAGTCGCCTTGGTAGAAGGGGAGATAGTGATGTGGACTTCAGAGCTGTGTTAATCAACACTAATGGCTAAACCAGAGTGTAATGCGTCTGAAAAATGACAATAGCCAGGCCAAATGCAGGAGCTGTGTTTACTAAGTAAGAGGGTATAGGGATTGACAGTTTCTAGCTACATGCTTGTGAAGGCAACTTAATAGAATCATAGGATCATAGAATGGTTTGGGTTGGAAGAGACCACAAAGATCATCTAGTTCCAACCCCTCCTGCCACAGGGAGGGACACCTTCCACTAGACCAGGTTGCTCAAAGCCTCATGCATCCTGGCCTTGAACACCTTCAGGGATGGGGCATCCACAGCTTGTTTGGGAAACCTGTTCCAGTGCCTCACCACCCTCACAGTAAAAAATTTCTTCCTAGTCTAAATCTTTTTCTTTCAGTTTAAAACTGTTACCCTTCGTCCTATCACTACACTCCCTGCTGAAAGAGTCACTGCCCATCTTTCCTGTAGGCCCCCTTTAAGTATTGGAAAGCTGCTATAAGGTGTCCTCAGAGCCTTCACCTCTCCAGGCTGAACAACCCCAACTCTTTCAGCCTGTCCTTGTACATGAGGTGCTTCAGCCCTCTGATCATCTTTGTGGCCTCCTCTGTACTTGCTCCAACAGGTCCATATCTTTTGTATGCTGATATCTCCAGAGCTGGATGCAGTACTCCAGGTGTGGTCTCACGAGAGCGGTGTAGAGGGGGAGAATCACTTCCCTTGACCCGCTGGTCACACTTAGTTTGTTGAAGACCAGGACACAGTTGGCTTTCTGGGCTGCAAGTGCGTATTGCCGGCTCATGTTGAGCTTCTCATCAGCCGGCAGCCCCCAGTCCTTTTCTTCAGGGCTGGTCTCAATCCATTCTCTACCCAGCCTGTATTTGTGCTTGGGATTGCCCGGACCCTCGTGCAGGACCTTAAACTTGGCCTTGTTGAACTTCATGAGTTTTTTGCAGGCCTACCTCTCAAGCCTGTCAAGGTCACTTTGGATGGCATTCCATTCCTCCAATATGTTGACCACATCACCCAGCTTGGTGTCATTAGCAAACTTGCTGAGGGTGCACTCAGTCACAATGTCCATGTATCTAACAAAGCTGTTAAACAACATCAGCCCCAATATCAACCCCTGCAGAACACCACTCATCACCAGTCTCCACTTGGACATCAAGCTGCTGACCACAACACTTTGAGTGCCACCATCCAGCCAATTCCTTATCCACTCTGTGGTCCAACTGTCAAATCCATGTCTCTCCCATTTAGAGACAAGGATGTCATGTGGGACAGTGTCAAATGCTTTACACATGTCCAGGTAGATGATGTCTATTGCTCTTCCCTTATCCACCAATGCTGTGACCCCGTTGTAGAAGGCCACCAAATTTGTTAGGCATGATTTGCCGTTGATCTAGCCATGTTGCCGATCACCAGTCACCTCCTTATTTTCCATGTGCCTCAGCAGGATCTCCTGGAGTATCTGCTCCATTATCTTGCATGCACAGAGGTGAGAATGAGTGGTCTGTAGTTCCCCAGGTCTTCCTTTTTTCCTTTCTTAAAAATGGGGGCTATAATTCCCCTTTTCCAGTCAGCTGGAACTTCCCTGAACTGCCATGATTCCTCAAATATGATGGGCGGTGGCTTAGCAACTTTATCCACCAGTTTCCTCAGGACACATGGATGCATCTCATCAGGTCCAATGGACTTGAGCATCTTCAGGATTCTTAGATGGACTTGAACCTTACCTTCTCCTACAGTGGGCGGTTCTTCATTCTCCCAGTCCCTGCCTTTGCCTTTTGTGATTTGGGCAGTATGGCTTGAGCTCTTTCCAGTGAAGACTGAGGCAAAAAATTCGTAGAGTACCTCAGCCTTCTCCATCTCCTGTTTCCTTCCAGAGAGGGCCCACATTTTCCCTAGTCTTCCTTTTATCCCCAGTGTACCTATAGAAGCATTTCTTGTTGCCCTTGACATCCCTGGCCCAATTTAATTCTGTCAGGGCTTTAGGTTTCTTAGACTGATCCCTGTCTGCTCAGACAATTTATCTGTATTCCTCCCAGGCTACCTGTCCTTGATTCTATCCTCCGTGGACTTCTTTTGTGACTTTAAATTTGTCTATAATCTCATTGTCCATACATGCAGGCCTCCTGGTGTTTTTTCTTGACTTCCTCTTTGTTGGGAAGCATTGCTCCTGAGCCTACAGGATGTATTCCCTGAATATTAACCAGCTTTCTTGGGTACCTCTTCCCTCCAGGGCCTCGTCCCATGGCGTTCCATTGAGCAGATCCCTGAAGAGGTCAAAGTCCTCTCCTGAAGTCCAGAGTAGTAAGTTTGTTACGCAGCCTCATCACCTCCCTAAAGATCTTGAACTACAGCCAAGGCTGCCCTTGAGTTTCACATTCCCCACCAGCCCTTCGTTGCTGGTGAGAAGGTCCAGCCTAGCACCTCTTCTCATTGGCTCCTCTGCCACTTGGAGAAGGAAGTCGTCATCAACGCACTCCAGAAACCTCTTGGCTTCCTTATGCCCTGCTGTATTGTTTCTCCAACAGATATCGAGGGGGTTGAATTCCCCCAGGAGGACCAGGTCTTGTGAACATGAGGCTGCACCTATCTGCCTATAGAGGGTCTCATCTGCTCACTCTTCCTGGTCTGGTGGCCTGTAGCAGATCACCATGATAATGTCCCCTATCCCTGCCCTCCCTTTCATCCTGACCCATAGGCTCTTGGTCAGCTCCACAACCATCCCCAGGTGGAGCTCCATGCACTCCAGCTGGTTACTGACATAGGGGGTGACGCCCACTCCTCATGTCCCCTGCCTGCCCTTCCTAAAGAGCCTGTATCCCTCCATTTCAACTCTCCAGCCATAGAACCCATCCCACCATGTCTCTGTGATGCCAGTGAGATCGTAGCCCTATAGGTGTGTGCTCGTCTCTAACTTCTCTTGTTTATTCCCCACCCTACATACGTTTGCATAGAGGCACTTAAGTTGGGCCCCCAATGAAGCTGACTTACTGGCTGAAAAGTCTTTGTGTTACCCTTCAGGTGTGTTTTGCCAATCGACGGGGATAGCACAGAGGACACAGGCACCAAAAAAAACCACTAAACTTATTTTTATTTATGTCCAAAGTGACAAAGTAATAAGGAAAATAGTACAGAAAAAATAAAGCAAGATAAGGTAAAGCAGCAAGACAACAAGCAAACTACAATAGCAAGCACAAAAAATAAGGTAATGCACCTAATCATTACTACATAGAGTTAGCGATAGTGGTTAAGAAAGATACATCACCAATTGCCCTGTATTACCATCATCCAGATCCGCAGATGCGGGGGAGCCCGTTTACAGTGAAGGATTTGGAGAACTCATCCCGGCAATGGGGAAATCTCTATACAGTGCCTCCACTGTATAGAGGAGGCTTCCAAATTTCCCTGCAAACGGTCCCCACTTTTATACAGTTAAATAAACAACTTTATATCTTAAGCTGAGAAAAACATCTGATGTAGTTTTTATTTCTTCCTTGTTAACTTTTTCCCGCACTTGGCCAGAGCCCGACAAAAGGTTAAGAAGAAGTAAAGGTGTCTGGTTATCTTTGATTATGCATCTTTAAACAATGCCTGTCACCACCCTGCTACCTTCTGTCACGTAGAGGTCTGTTTGAAGGTTTGAGATAGGTTTATCTTTCTTTGGCAAGCGGGGCTACCGTTACACAACTGTTATTTTACAGCAAGCATTACAGGAATTTTCTATAAGCGTTACAACAAAAGCTTTTATAAATTGGCATATATTCATAAGGTAATACATTGCATATGTGGTCAATATTATACATATTAGGTATATTGTTAGGTTGTGAAGTTCACCTAGAGGTCAGCTTTGGTTCAGGGCTGCACTGCTCAGGTCCTAGTATTTCAAGGTGCTTTCCTGTGGACCTGTAATTCTTCTCCAGGATCTGGGCATCTATTGCTGGCCCTGGCTTTGAAATGGTATGAATAGGATGGACTGAGGTTCCCCAACCCCTAGCAACTTTGGATAAAGTGCTTTTCACCAGATTGGTGAGCCTATGACCAAAGGTGCTCTTCCCTGTCTCGAACAGATGGGCCCTGTCAGCGCCCAGTAGACCAGGTTTCTCAAAGTGAGTCCCGTGGTCCAAGTAGGCAAACCCCTGGCTGTGGCACCAGTCCTGTAACCATTTATTGATTTAGTAGATTTGACTGGCCCTTTCAAACCCTTCCCTTTGACTGGAAGGATTGATGAAAAAACTGCTTGTGCTTCAGAGTCCCTTACTGCTGCTCCCAGGGCTCTGCAATCCTTCTTGATACCCCTCAGGCTGCTCCTGGCTGTATCACTGGTGCCCACACGAAATAACAGCAGTGGATAATAGTCAGTGGGCTGTACAAGGCTTGGTAGCCTCTTGGTGATACCCCTGATATGAGTCTCCGGTAAGCAGCACACCTATCTAGGGAGCAGGTCAGGCTGGGTGCCTCTGTACCTCTCAGAAGAGAATCTTCTACTACTATCACCCGTCACCTTTTTTTAGACATGCTGGTTGTTATCCAAGGAGCACACTGGGCTGCTTTACTCAGCTCCAGTGTCTGTCCCCATGTGATGGGTGTTTCCTCTTTGGTCTGCAGAGTGGTGAAGTGGTTCTGCACGGGCACCTCAGATTTTGGGGGAAGACTCTTCCTCTTGGTGGTCCTTGCCCTTGCAAGCTTCCATTCTTCTTCACCATTGTCACCCCTCCCTTCTGTGTCTGCTGGTGGGGAAGTTTTTGGCTGTATGGCGACAGACAGTGGGTTGACTGTAGACCGTGCTTGGAACCAGCTGTCTAACTCCTTCTCAGCCTCCCTGATGCTACAGAGCCTTCTCACTGCCTCCTGCAGCTCAACCATCTGCTGCAGGACCTCCTCCACCTGAGCACACCTTTTGCAGGCAGGTCTGTTGCCTAACCCAGGAGAAAGGTCTAGGCACTTCCTACAGTCTGAAGTCTACACTGCAGGCTGTCCCTTCCCCAGGTCCATTTGGGTAGAGGCATTGGCAACTGCTGGGGCAGGTGTTGCAGACATAGCCGGAGTCCACGGCCTTCACTCTTAGATGAGTGTGCACCATTCTGCCTCGAGGGTCAGGTACGATGGGAGCTCTTGACCTGTGCAGATGCTCACAGAACGGTGCCCGGTTGCTGGGTTCTGTGTACAAGTCTCCCACTCAGCCAGTGGAATGCCCACCTTCCAAGAGGTGCCCTTCAGGTCTCTCTTTAGGTCTTCTCTTCAACTTCTTCATCCCTCTTCTATGGATACAGCATTCAAAGGACTTAATAGAATCATAGAATGGTTTGGGTTGGAAGGGACCTTAGAGGTCATCTAGTTCCAACCCCCCTGCCATGGGTAGAGACATCCTCCACTAGCTCAGGTTGCTCAAAGCCTCATCCAGCCTGGCCTTGAACCCCTCCAGAGCTGGGGCATCCACAGCTTCCCGGACTTGCTAATCAAACATTTCATACCAAAGCTGTTTCTTGCCAGGACAAAGTTTTTAAGATTTCTAGGTAAGATACAGACATAACAGAAAAGTCTAACAATGACAGTTATGAAAATAACCTCACACATTTTACATAATTACCAGACAAATCTTGAACAACCATTTAGTGAATTTTTCTCTAAGTGACACATTAAGAGAATTATCACCTTGTTTTGCTTTTTTATTCTCTAGTTTTCTGAAATGCATTTTCAGCCTTCATTTGCACTTCCAGTCTCTTAGAATATGAAACAATGTAATTTGTTAATGACCGCCTTGCCGTTGTGATCTTTTTCATTACTTCTTTACAAATAAAGCCATATGTCTCAGGCTGAAAGAGACTTCAGTTGTTTGTTTGTCATGACAGAGTTTTGGCATTTCAGATCTCTTGAAAGCTTTGAACTCATCAGGGTCCAACGCCACAAGCACTGCTTCCTCTACACTTTTTGCGGAACTTTTTTCATTTTTGCAGCTTTCTGAAAACAGTCCGCTTAGTGACCTGCATGGTATCCCTGAAAAGGCCAGGCAAACAGCTTGCTAAGAGTTCTATAAGAACAACCAGACCCAAGACCATTGGACAGGCAACAGTGTTTAGAAAACACTGGGCAGAATGTGCTAGTTCTTTAATGAACTGATTCTGTCTACAGTTGGTAATGGCTGTAAACCGTGGGCAGGTGGCCACAAAAGCAAGTTCACCTATTGCATGTCTGTTTCAGCAGACTGGAATACTCAGTACTGCATTCTAAGGTTTCCTGTAGGTAGGAGCATATTGGCAACTCATTTCAGGAAATCTTTGTCCTAAAGTTTCACTGTTGCCCCAGTGGAAAGACTACAAGGTATGGGTGTATGTGGGGAGAAAGAGGAGACTGTTCATGCTGTGTAAGTTTTGTGTAAATCAAGACAGCGGCATAGCCTAATAGTAGTATGGAGTTAGCTCCTTAAAGCCACAGTGATGGAAAAGCTCAGGGATGAGTGTCAAGGAAGGGTCAGGCTGGGCACAGCTGCTGGAGGGATGCCAACTGGACTTCCTCAAGTGACCCCAGAGAAGGGAATTGCCTAGGGCTCAGCAGCAGGTGACACAAAGACTTCTGAGTGAGAAGTCACTCAGTGCAGATACAGGGCTTTGAAGCATCTCTCCCGTGAAGAGGAAAATACACGGCTCTGCCTCCCTTTCACCAAGGAAGCTCTTGCAGCCTGCAACTCCTCATTTGCACCTCTATGCAAAAGACATTGCAAATTACACTGTTCCTGTTCTGCAGGGATTGCTAATTTTGGGCCAGCTTTGGTAGTGTTCTGCAAGGATAGTTATTGTGAAAGGTGACACACAACTCTCTTTGTCAAGGAAACTTTTCAGGCATTGACAAAGAAACCTGTCACCTTAAATGATATCAGATCTGTTAATAAACCTGTTTAGGTTATGACATGGCTGATTTCAGAAGACATCACATCTCCGATGTAATTGTTTTCAATTGAGGGAAGCTAACAGCTTTTGATATCTTCTGCTCTGAAAGTCCTGGAAGCATACTTTGCTTTTTACTGTCTGAATTTTCCCTTCCAGATAGATTTGTCTGTTTAGGGTTTTATTTATGTTCCATCAGTGCTGCTTCCTAGGTGAAACTCCCACACAGAACTGAAATAGCCCAAGCTGCAGAGAGAAGAGAGAGCTAGTCTGGCTAGCAGACAGTGCTTGTGTGAGTATGTTTCTGTCTGTGGTTGTATGAAGAAACTGCTGAGAGCAAACCAAATTTAAAGAGTTTATTTCTGGGTGTGGTATGTCTGCAATCACTGTTACTTCTTGACTATGGAAGTTCCACAACTTCTCACCAAAACTCTATCTCCTCTACTCACAGCTTACCTACTGACCCTCAGACTTGAGAAAACATGGCAAATCACTGACAGAAAATATGTTAACATTTTTTCAAGCACAACTTGATTGTACACAATAAGATGAGGTTTGCAAGCACCTAGTCTGAGTAGCTATGGTGCTGCTGCCAAGCATCCACATTTCTTGAAGTGCATTTAGAAAATAAGTGAAGGTGCATTAATTATTTCTAAGGAGTTCCTACCTTTTCTGATAGTTAAGTAATTTCACCAGTTAGAGTATATTACAGCTGTTTAAACATCTCTTGCTGCTATGAAGAACTTCACAATGTTATCTCATCAGACTGGAAAAAGCTTATAATGGTTGTTGAGGATTTGACTGCAGTCCCTTTAAAACTTTGCTGTGGGAGGTTGTTGTGTTTCAGTGATGGTTTAGCTTGTGGCCACTCCCAGTTGCCCTTATGCCGTATCATTTCTTCCTACCAATATGCTCCTACAGGGGTGTCCTTCAAGGAGACCTGCCTTCCTTGGAAATCTGCTGGGACAGGGGGAACAGTTTGCAACCCTGCACCCAGCCACTGAGGAAGCACCTCAAGCAGCCATAACATCTTGCTAGAATGTCTGGTCTTCTCATTTTGTTTTGTTTTGCTTTCATTTTGGAGCTCATCATGGTTTGAGTGTGGCAGAATGATGTACTCAGAGGAAAAGGAAACCAGTCTCCTGCAGTATGTGAGAGGTATGTGTGGAACTGAGACCTTTTTAAAAATCACAAAGTGCAGCAGACTGTATCAAGACACCTTTACTAGCCTTAGGTTTCTTTCTGCTGCAAAACCTTATTCCTAGCTCAGAGGCAGATGATAACCTTTCCACAGCTTCTGTCTTCCTGCATTTTGCATTGCGTGTTCAGATCAATCTTCTCATCATGTGCCACCATTTTGTAGTTCCTGACAGAAATTGGTGTGTCATCTTATGATATTAATAGCTATTTGGCACATAATACACTTATGTATCAGAAAATAATTGTTTCATGCTTCCAGGCTTCACAGAGAAGAAGGAGAATGAGTGAAAGTCCATCAGAGAATATAAACTATTTCAACTAGGAAGTGCACTTATTTTTTACAGCAGAGGCAGTTTGCAAGCTAATGAATCAACCAAAATGAATATTTCACTGCTCGGGGATATTAAGTATACTAAATTGAATGTGCACAGCACAATGAAGAGGTAAAAAGAACTCTGACTCTGATGAATACAAATGAGATACCGCTGACAGGCCATCAACAGTTTTTCACATCTTTCACAAATTCATTATAAAATGCAGTACCTGTTTCAACCTGGAAAAAGCCCTATCAGGTCATTCCGAGTAACAGATATGTATTAGCCCAGCGACTGTTTCTAGTTTGTTGTGAAATGGAAACTGTGGTTGACAAAAAAAAACCAAAACCAAAACCAATAACAAACAGCAAGGCTAAGTGCCAGGTCGTGCACTTGGGTCACAACAATCCCGTGCAACGCTATAGGCTTGGGGAGGAGTGGCTGGAAGGCTGCCCAGTGGAAAAGGACTTGGGGGTATTCATTGTCAGCTGGCTAAGTATGAGCCAGCAGTGTGCCCAAGTGGCCAAGAAGGCCAATAGCATCCTGGCTTGTATCAGAAATAGTGTGGCCAGCAGGACTAGGGAAGTGATTGTGCCCCTGTACTTGGCACTGGTGAGGCTGCACCTCGAATACTGTGTTCAGTCTTAGACTCCTCACTACAAGAAAGATATTGAGGTTCTGGAGCATGTCCAAAGAAGAGTAACGAAGGTGGTGGAGGGTTTAGAGAACAAGTCTTATGAGGAGCAACTGAGGGAACTGGGGTTGTTTAGCCTGGAGAAAAGGAGGCTGAGGGAAGACCTTATTGCGCTCTACAACTACCTGAACGGAGGTTGTTGTGACGTGGGTGTTGGTCTCTTTTCCTAAGTAGCAAGAGATGAGAGGAAAAGGCCTCAAGTTGCACCAGGGGAGTTTTAGATTGGGTATTAAAAAAATTTCTTCATCAGAAGGTTTATCAGCTATTGGAACAGGCTGCCCAGGGAGGTGGTTGAGTCACCATCCCTGGAGGTATTTAAAAAATGTGTAGATGTGGCACTTAGGGACATGGTTTAGTGGTGGACCTGGCAGTGTTAGGTTAACAGTTGTACTGGATGATGTTAAAGGTCTTTTCCAACCTAAATGATTCTATGATTCTACGAAAAAAGAAGAGAGAGGCCCATATGTCCAGGATAGTGACACTGTGGGTCTGAGATCAGATCAGACAAATGTCATCTGAAAATGATTTTTCCACATACTTTGCATAGGCAACTTTATTTTTCTAGTTAAAGCAGTACAAAAAGGATTTAGCACCAGTGCAAAGGAATAAGTCATACACTAACTGAAGAATTCACTTAAATACATGAACTGATAGTTGTAAGATAGAAAAAAAAATAGAAGAGGGACATCCATTTGTTGCATAAATGCACAAACACCTTTGAGATTAGATGTTGGTTTGTGTGCAAATACTGTACTGCTCACACACCTAGACAGTAACTGTCACAATACTTCCTTTTGTCTGCCAAAGGAAACGCTCTGTCAGCTTATAAAGTAGGAAAATCATTATATTGCATTAATATGGCTGTCTACCTCATTCAGTTTTGGGCTTCAATACCCATCTGCAGAGTGAAACATTGCTCTTGCACAGGATAGAACCTACTGCTATCTGAGAAAAATGTGGCGAAAATAATTCCTGGGAAGTTCTACGTGACTCCACATGGTTTTTTACAAAGTTTGAAAACAGCCCTTCAACATCAGCCTTTAATGTCTGCCTTGTGGTGTGTAAGGGAAATGAAACATTAACTCTAGTGGTGAGAACAAGCATTTGTCTCCAAATAGCTGGAGTTCCAGTGCCTCCCAGTATCCTTCAATATTTCAAGTACCTTTGCACACAGAGTTTTCTCAAATTACTGGTTTGTTTCGCAACAAGAAGACCTCTGAGTGATGGAGTTTGTCTGGCTGGATACAGAGGGAGATAGAGAAAGACTGAAGTAAAGTATCAGAGACAGAGAAGGCTGAGTCTGGGGTGGGGGAATGGCTAAAGCAAAGGTCCCTGGGGAGAGTAAAATAAAGGCTTCTCTGTCTAAACGTGAACAGTCAGAGTAAATGCCTGTTTGTTCAGGACTCTTTTCTGAAGAAGGCACAGGGAATGGCAAGGCTTGAGAGTTTTTTGGCATTATACCATGAACACAGACCAAGGTGTGGTAAAAAATCCCAGGATCTGGAAGAAGGAAAGCTGGACAACAGATATTTTGCTGATAATCACTCTAATGTCTTGATCACCCAAATGATGATCTGGTGTTTTGTCACAGTGTTGATTCTGTGAATAACTTCTCACTATTACCTCTATCTGTTTGTCTTGGTACCTGTTACATGGGACAGGTCTCAGTGAAGCCTTTGTTACATGTGCTGTAACCATGTCTTTCCTGATTAGCTGATGGTAGGGAATATTTTAGATCCCAGCATGAGCACTCAGAGAACAGAAAGGACTGGGTCAGTCAGTTCCACTAGGTTGAGGAATGGGAATTACTACAGATGCTGAGAAAATAAGAAGCAGACCAACAACCTGGAAAATGGAGATGGAGGAGAAATGAAAAGACTGAAAGCAGGCCAAGTCTGTATTGTAGCGTGGTGAGCACCGCAGCGGCCAGCTAGCTGTTGACAACAGACTTTTTCACTGTTTTGCCTTCAACTCTATGGTCCTTTGATAGCAGGTCAGACAAAGGGCTGACAAGAATAGCATAAGGCTGATCCTTGGGGCAAGAGATGGACCAGACTGGTGTCTTGCATCCTCATTTATTTGGAAGGTAACCTAACCACTTTGTGTGTGGGAAAAAGAAACAAAATAAAAAATCAAATTCATCCTTCCTGTGCAGCTTTTTCTCAATAGTGCGCATTGATTAACAAAGTAAACTGAAGCTTTGAGTGCTCCTTTTCCACTCCTTCCTCATGCTTGGTTGTGTTCTTCCACTACATAACTTGTGCAGTACCCATGATCCATAGCTTGTCACTTGATGTGTTCAGATGGATCTCACTGGGATCCTTCCAATATTGTTTTCTGTGATACTCAGAAAACATAATGCTGGAATGGATAGGCATCTCACTCACTTGGACATATGCCTCGACGCATAGATTGACCCAGGGAGCAGAAATGTGTATAACCACTCCCCTTTTCAGATGTGTAAGACACTTGTCCTGAGTGGATCTGGAAAAGTAAACAGAGAAATAGTTCCATGTCTGCTTTGAGCTTTGAATTTAATTTAAAAATTCTTCATTTAATACAATGTTAATTCTCTTTATCAGAGATCCCCACTGTACCAAAAAGACCAGAAAATGGCATTTTCAGAGATACTTCTCAGCAGAGCTCCTTGAGTGAACTTGACATCAATTCTTTGTTTATGAAAGAGGAATCACTAATGCATTTCAGTAGGTGTATTTAGTTATATTTAATTAATAAATAGTGATGGTTCCTTTGGAGTTACTCAGTTCTAATGTATAAACACAGTATTTCGTTCATGCAAGTACCACTTTGGAATATCATGTGACACCTTCCTGAAGGGCTGTTACATTTTTACTGAAACTTCAACAGCAGGAAGTCAGAGGTTTTCTTCAGCTGAAGGAATTTGTGTAGCATTTACTTTTTTGATGGAAAATAGTAATCTGATGGCTCATAAAACTACAGAAGGAAAAGACCCTGAACCTTTATCTCCCAGTTGAAGGAGCAGGAGGCAGATAGTAGAAGCATCTTTGTTCTTGTCACTAAAGAAATGTGCAAACATTTGCAGGCAAACAGCTTTCTACAGCAAGCATGGAGCCATAATAATTTGTTTCCAAAAAATTCCTAAAAGCATTGTTTTGTTCTGCTCCTAATGGATGAAGAGCAAAAGTCAGACTACTTTTTGTACGTGCAAAGAGCAGCAGGTTAAGGTGGACATAGGCAAGAAAATATTTCCTAGCCATTGTCTTATTTTACTGAGATGAGGCAAGATTTTTTCCAAACCAGGGTGGATGGCCTACATGTCTATGTGCGAGGCCCTTCTCTGCCCTTCCCCTTTTTGTCAAAGGGACAGAAAGACCAGACAGACAACCAGGCTTCCCCAGTGGTTCGGAAGAGTCAAAGGCCAGCTGATTGGTTCTTTGTGGAGTAGTTATTTTGATCTCATACTTGACAACAAAAAAATTGTCCATGCAATTAAGGGTTCTTGAATTGGCCCTAGTCTGAGTACGGTGATTTTGGATTATGTAATTTGTAACTTCTTTTGCTTGCTTAACTGTGAGCTTTGCTTACAGTAACAGGAAACCAGTACTCAGCACACATGGACACATCTCTGAGCAGAAACCTGAATCTAGCCATCCCTCTTGGGAACTGGATTTCACCCTGGTGGTGAGAACTGCTCTCTCAGCAAGTCTATTGCATTCACATGTAATCAGCAGCTGCAGTGATTTTGCTGGAGGAAGGTAAATGGGTGGGAAATATAATGCCATATTTTGAGGGCAGGGGGAACAGAAGTTCAGCTTCTATTTTGTCTGAAAGAATTTCACCTACTGGTGTGTATTTTGGCTGCAACAGAAGGCAGATTTTGTGTAACAGCAGCTAAGGTGCGTCATTTGAAAGCACCTCTATAATGTCTGAGGGATTTGGACAAAAACACTTGGACAAGGCCTGATTCCTATTGGGAAAAAATTTGCATATGAAATTCCTTTGTTTAGTGAAGTCTTCATATAAATGCCAGCCTAGTCTTTCCTGACAAATTAGTGATTAAGTAATTGCACCCTCAGCAAATTTGCAGGCGACACCAAGCTGAGTGGTGCAGTTGATA
>NW_010112841.1:3035-10238 GCF_000699245.1 Pterocles gutturalis | reverse complement strand
GGTGGGGGGCACGTGGGGCTGGGGCCGGCGTTGGCGTCCGTGCTCCCCAGGGAGCCGCAGCACCCATGATCTTCGGCATCCTCCGTGCACGGCTGGGGACATGGCAGCTGGGTGACCCCATCGATGCGCAGCTCCTGCCCGCTCCCTGCCCGCGCAGAGTGAGGACCGACGCATCTCCCCACGGCTCCCACTGCAACGACACCAATAACCGTCACTCCGAACCGCTGCCAGGATGCAAAGTGCATTATTCCACAGAGATCTGTGGAGATTTGGTGAGATTTACCAAATTTTGGTGAAATTTGGTGAGATATACTGATTTTTGGGGAGATTTGCTGAGATACGGTGAGATTTGGAGAGATTTGCTGAGATTTCACAAATCTGGTGAGATTTACCGAGATTTGGTGAGATTTGGAGAGATTTGGTGAGATTTACCGAATTTGGTGAGATATTATGAGATTTGACAAGATTTACTGATTTTGGTGAGATTTGGGGAGATTTGTCAAGATTTGGTGAGATTTACTGAGATTTGGTGAAATTTGGTGAGATTTACTGATTTTGGGGGAGATTTGCTGAGATATGGGGAGATTTACTGATATTTGGTGAGATTTGATGAGTTCTGAAGAGATTTACTGAGACTGGCAAAATTTGGTGAGATTTCCCAAGATTTGGTGAGATATGACGAGATTTGATGAGATTTACTCAAGAGTGGCGAGATTTGGGGAGATTTGCCAAGAGTTGGCGAGATTTACCGAGATTTGGTGAGATTTGATGAGATTTACTAATATTAACGAGATTTGGGGGGATTTGTCAAGATTTGGTGAAATTTAACAAGATTTGGCAAGATTTGATGAGATTTTAGGAGATTTACTAATATTGGTGAGATTTGTCGAGATTTGGTGAAATTTGGTGAGATTTGGGGAGATTTACTGAGATTTGGGGAGATTTGATGAGATTTACTGAGATTGGTGAGATCTGGGGAGATTTGCTGAGATGACTTAGTGAGATTTGGTGAGATTTGGCGAGATTTGGCGAGATTTGGTGAGATTTGGCGAGATTTGGGGAGATTTGGCGAGATTTGGGGAGATTTGCCAAGATTTGGGGAGATTTGGTGAGATTTGGGGAGATTTGCCGAGATTTGCCGAGATTTGGGGAGATTTGGGGAGATTTAAGGTCCAAGGTGAGATCTGCTGAGAGCTGGGTGGAGGACCGATCCAGGTGGGACCCTGGGACCCCCCCGCTCAGCCCCGGGGCCAGACGTCGGTGTTACCGCCGGCTCTCGACGCATCTCTTGTTGGGCAAGACACCGCGGGGGAACACGCCGGACCGGTTCTGCCGACCTCTCCCGCCCTCCGCAAACCCCAGATCCCATCCGGGGGACGCGCGACGCCAGCAGGCAGCGGTCACCCATCCCCAAGCTGCCCTTGGCGCGCTGCTGCCGCATCCTCCCCGTCCTCTCCGGGGGGTTTGGGAGGTCGGGGAGGAGCCGTGGGCGGCTCCGAAATTGGGGTCACCCACATTTGGGTTTGTTCTGATTTTGCAAAGCTCATTTTTGCAGTTGAATTGTCTTCGTTTCACTAAATATCTCTGTATTTCGTTAAATAATTTGCATTTAATTCCCTGATGTTGGGTTTTAAGGGAAAGCATCACGACCCTCCATGGGGATGGGGACGGCCACCCCGACACTGTCCCAGAGGTGTCCCCAGGAGGACAGATGTCCCCAGGACCATGCGTGAGGACCAGCCCTTCCACCCCGAGCTGTCCCACGCTGGGCACAGGCTCTGCTCTGGGGCAGAGGGGCTGGGGGGACCCCCAGGGTCTGCATCCCACCATGAGCATCCCGCCCACATGCCGGGGTGACACCCGGGTGCTGTCAGAGCACCCACACCCGTGCTGAGCACCGTCCTGAGCACGGCTGGGAAAGGGCACAAGGACCTTCCCCGATGGGAAGCACCAGGGCTGGGGTCCCAGCTGGGGGGTGAAAGGCAGGAGTGGAGGCTCCCCAGGCACGAGACCTGGTTTGGACTGAGCCCGGTGCTGGGACAGGGCCGGGCTGTGGTCTCAAAGGTCCCACCAGGTCCCTCCTGACTTGGGGTGGGATGTCCCATGGCAAGGGCAGGGCTGGGCAGGGTGGGGTTGGCATGAATCACGGGATGGTTTGGGGTGGAAAGGGACCTTAAAGCCCACCCAGTGCCACCCCCTGCCATGGGCAGGGACACCTCCCACTAGCCCAGGTTGCCCAAAGCCTCATCCAGCCTGGCCTTGAACCCCTCCAGGGATGGGGCATCCACAGCTTCTCTGGGCACCCTGGGCCACTGCCTCACCCCCCGCACAGGAAAACATTTCTTCCTCACATCTCATCTCCATCTCCCCTCTTCCAGCTTCAAACCCTCACCCCTCGGCCTGTCCCTGCCCCCCCTGATCCAGAGCCCCCCCTCTCAGTTTTTCTGTAGGTAGGTGGATTTTTCCAGCGTAAATCACGGGATTACAGAGAGAAAACTCCTCCGGAGTCCTGGGACGCGGATTTTCAGGGCTGCGAGAAGTTTGGAAAACAGATGAAGATAAACACAGTTCCCAACCAGAAATATTTGGGTGATGTCACATGGCGAAGAGCTCATCAAGGGGTTGATTATACGTAAGTTGGTGTTTGCTTATCAGCTGCAGCTCGGAGGCATTCGGCTCCGTTCCCAAGGGGCGCGTGTGAGCTCCGAGGCCGCGGAACGAGGAAAACACGGAGGAGAGAAGGGGTAAACATCGGGACGGGGTGTGTGGGAGCATCGTAGGAGCATCAAAAGAAGAGCAGGGGAGGAGAAAGGGGCTCCTCAGCCTCTCTCTGTTCCTCTGCAAAGAGAAAACAAACACCGTGGGTAGGATACGGAATTTTCATTTTTTGTTTATTTGCTTCTAAGGAGCTTCTCCCAAGAAGTGAATCCACTTCTCCCCCTGGGAACACGGGAGGAAGGGAAGGCAGGTGAGCTCTGCCAGGGGATGTCTCGCCCAGCCGCTGAGGAGCCGTGGTGGAACCCTGCGAGGAGTGACAATGACACCATCAAGGTGGCCTCACCATCATTGGAGGGTCCCCAGAAGTGCTCCCCCATGTTCCGGCTGGAGGTCCCCGCACCAGCTTCCAAATTAAATTCCATCCCCTGCTTCCAACGAGGGAAGAGCCCAGCAAGCCCTGGGCAGAGCGTGTCACCGCGCTGTCACACCGTGGGGATCTCCAGCTTCCTGTGGTCGCATGGACCCCGAGGCAACCGTCAGCCGGGGCGTCATTAACAGGAACAGGCTTTTGCCACAAAAACTCAACGTCAGGCCTGATAAAGCCTCATCAGCTGGAGAGTCCACGCCACCCCAACGGGACAGGAAGGGGATGGCATCCCTCCCGCTGGCCCAGAGAGCAGCGGGTAAGAGCCATCGTGTCCCCCAGTCATGGGTCCCCGGGCCCCTGAGCTGGTCTGCCCGTGTCTGGAGACAGCAGGATGCCAACGTCTGACATGGAAACCTCCTGTCCTGGTGGCCATCAGCTTCCTGGAGGGTTCAGCAAACCATCCGAAAGAGGGTTTGTCACCAGCGGTGGCTCCCGTGGCTGGTGTCCCCTTCGTCTGTGTCCAGCCTGGCACGGATGCTGCAGGTGCTCACACCCGTCAGTGACCCCAGCCAGAGTGTCCCTGCCGTGACTGGGAGAGCGGGTGGATTTGGTACTGTTTGATAAAAATCACATTTTCTCCTTCCTGCTGGTGTCACCCAGGAGGGGAGGAGGATGAAGATGAGGAAGGGCTGAAGCCGTGCCTGGACCAGGTGTTGTTTGGCACGGCCGCACCCTGCCGCGGGCACAGGGCTGGAGCGCTGCAACCACGGCACCTTCACCCATCTTCTGGCATCGCTAGCCCCCAGCCCAGCGTGAACAGGAGGTGGGTTTTCATGGAATCACAGGGTGGTTGAGGGTGGAAGAGACTCCTGGAGGTCACCTGGTCCATCCCATGCTCCAGCAGAGCCACCCAGAGCAGATTGCCCAGGTCCATGTCCAGACAAGTTAATGTCACCAGGGATGGAGGTGGCACAGCCTCCCAGGCAACCCAGACCATGCTCCAGCACCAGTGAACAAGGGGTTCCTGGGGTTCAGATGGAACCTCCTGTGTTCCAGCTGGTGCCTGTGGCCTCTGGTCCTGGCACTGGGCACCGCTCCATCCTCTCTGCATCCTCCCTCCAGTATTTACACACAGGGATGAGGTCCTCCAGAGTCTTCTCTTCTCTTGGCTGAACAGCCCCAGTGCTCCAGTCCCTCCACAGAACCACAGGATGGTTTGGGGTGGGAAGGGCCCTTAAAGCCCCCCCCGTGCCACCCCCTGCCATGGGCAGGGACACCTCCCACTAGCTCAGGTTGCCCAAAGCCTCATCCAGCCTGGCCTTGAACCCCTCCAGGGATGGGGCATCCACAGCTTCTCTGGGCACCCTGGGCCACTGCCTCACCCCCCGCACAGGAAAACATTTCTTCCTCACATCTCATCTCAACCTTCACTGAAGTTTTTTCCAATACATCCATGTCTCTCCTGTACTGGGAAGCCCAGAACACGACACACTCCTCCAGGTCTCACCAGCGCTGGGTAAAGGGAAGGATCGTGTCCCTCCACCCACTGGCAGCACACTAACACCGCCCAGGCCACCATCCACCTTCTTCGCAGCAGGGGCACATCGCTGCGTCATGCTCAACCTGGTGTCCACCAGGACCCCCAGGTCCATTTCTGCCAAGCTGCTTCCCAGCTGGGCGTCCCCAGCACATACTGGTGCCTGGCGTTGTTCTTCCTCAACACTTCTTGGTGCAGAGGAGGAGCTCCCACACCCCGATTTCCGCCCAAGCAACCCCCTTAGGAGGAGGTTGGAGGTGACACAGCAGCTCTTGGGCCCCCTCCAGCCCTGCTGGGACCAGAGTTGGCCCAAAAAGGGAGAGAGCCAGGGCTCATCCTGGCTCCTCCTGCCTAGGGACTCAGGACACGATGCCAACACACCTTGATGATGAGGGAGGATGCTTCCAAACAAGTGTCACCATCCCCATGGGTCCCCGTGCCCAGGGCAACCATCCCTCCTGGAGCAGACAGTGGTGGTGGTCCAGGTGGGAGGAGAACCTGGTGCCATCTCCCAAAGGATGGGAACAGCCTGGGGAGCTCTTCCCCACCCCTCCCAGGGATATTTTTGGGGGACAAAGGAGCAGCACAGGGAGTGCAGAGATCCTCGGTGCTTTATTGGTGACAGCTCCAGTCTGGGTGGCCATGCAGACAGGAGCTGGGGACGGCAGGCATGGCTGTCCCCACACCAGCGCAGGGTCACTGTGGGACCCCAAAGCCCACCCATGGGAGAGGAGCCCTGGGGCGTGGGTATACCCCAGGCTGGCCGGGTCATCGCAGGAGCTGCTGGAGGAGGCTCATCCCCATCACTCCCAGTTCCTCTAGGTGGTCCAGAGCTGGGGTGACATGGCCACGCCATCGTCACTCTACCTCCCCTACGGCTGCAGCATTCCCACCTTCCTCCTCCTCCCAGTCCATCAGCAGCTCCAAGAAGTTGGGTCCTCACTGGGGCAGAGACCCAGGGGCTTGGTCCTCCTCTGGGCTGAAGGCCAGGTCTGCAGGCAGAGGGATGGAGGGAATGGTGAGGAGCTGGTTGGGTTCAACCTCCCTCCTCTGCCAGGGGGACAGTGGCACCCGTGGGGATCAGCTCTGGATCACATCCAGATCCCAGCCCTGCAGAGCAGGATGCAGCTGCCCCAAGGTTGCATCAGAGATGGTCCCTTGGGGATGAGGATGGAGAGGACCTTGGGGCACCAAGCACTGGGGACATGTCCAGGTGTTTGGTGGCACCAGGACAGGTTGGAGCAAAGGTGGGAGAAGCTGCCCAGGACCATGATCTGGGGGTGGCAGAGCAGAGAGAAGGGGTTGTTGGGGTGCATTGGGGATGATGCTTCAGGGGCCATCACCTTCCTCATCCTGAGCCTCTGACGCTCTCCTCTCCGGGCTCTGGGACAGCAGGGTCAGCCTGTTGAGGGCCAGCAGAGCTTTGCCTGTTTTCTGGAGAGAAGAGGAACAGTGCTGAGCCCCACCAGAGCCATCCCCATCCCCACGTCCTCACCATCCCTCCAGGTACCTGCCACTTCCGACGGGTCAGGAACTGTTTGATCCTCTCCTTCGACAGCACCTTGGTGCTGCTGGGCTGGGGCTGCTGCAGCCAGGGGTGCAGGAGAGCCCCCGCGCTGGAGAGACGGCGCCTGGGGGCAGACGGGGTGGTCATGGGGGTGCTGCTCCACCACCAGACCCTCAGCAACTGGCGTGGCCCCATGGAGCATCCCTTCCGTCAACTGCATTGAGTCCTTTCCCCTTGGCACCTCAAAACCCAGCCCAGCTCCAGCTCTGCACCCCACAGCCCCCCCAGGTCCTACCGGGGGTCCTTCTGCAGCAGTTGGCTGATGAAGTCTTTGGCTTGCTGGGAGATCTCCGAGAAGGTCTCCTCCTCAAAGTCCCACCGGGCAGCAGTGATGTTGCTCAGTGTCTCCATGTCATTGTCCCCCTGGAAGGGGGACTCCCCGCTCAGCCTGGGGAGGTGACACAGGGACATCGGTGACAGCTCAGCATCCCCCAGCCCCACCTGCTGTCCCCAGGAGGCCACTCACAGGATGTAGCAGATGACACCAACGCTCCACATGTCCGTGGAGAAGTCCACGGGCTCAAAGGCCACCACCTCTGGAGCCATGAACTCGGGGGTCCCATGCAACACCTTCACGGGGGTGTCCGGAGCTGCAGAGAAGGTGGACACCATGGGGCAGGCATCCAGCAGGGATCTCCCCAGGACAGCCCAGCTGCACCCCAACACGTGTAGAGCGGGTGAGCCCCTGAATCCAGGTGGGGCTGCCCCCTTCCAGGACCCATCGCAGGTCTTGGTGACCTCCAAGAGCACCTCTGGGTGTTGGGAACCCTCAGGGGTGGGTGTTTTTGGGGTCCCCACCCCAGAGGCACAGCTGGGGACATGCAGGTTTCCCCAGAGCATCTTATGGGCACCAGTAAGAGCCCTGAACTGGTGCCACAGGGCTGCATGTCCCAGAGGAGGACACCAAGCTCCTCCCTGATGTGCTCAGCTGGATCGTGTCCCTCCAATGGTGACAGTCCCTGCCCAGATCCCTCAGGACCCCCGTCCTTGCCCACCGAGCTTCCGTGCCAAGCC
>NW_010112841.1:690-3008 GCF_000699245.1 Pterocles gutturalis | reverse complement strand
GGCTGACACAGACGATGTTCTCGGGTTTGAGGTCGAGGTGGACGACGGCCTGGCCATGCATGAACCGCAGCCCCTCCAGGATCTGCCGCAGGTACTGGGCGCTGCTGGGCTCCGTGTGCTCAAAGTCATCGTCCACGATGCGCTCAAAGAGCTCCCCGCCTGCCACGCTGGGGGAGGATAACGTGCTGGGGACACTGCTGGGGTCTGCCAGCCCCACAGAGGAGAAGCCCCCCCAGGAACCCAGACTTGGTTCTCACCACCCGTATCTCCAGGGTCTGCAGGTTCCTCATCCATCCCATGCCCCACGCCAGCACCCCGTGGTGCAGGACCCCTCCCCACTTGCCATCCTGGGGAAGCCAAGGTGCTGGGGACCCTGTTAGGGTCTTCCAGCCCAGAGGAGAAGCCCCAGCAGGAAACCCAGACTCAGCTTTCTGGGAGGATCTCATCACCTGTATCTCTGCAGGTTCCCATCCATCCTCCACCCCACACCAACACCCCATGGTGCAGGAACCCACACCACATGCTGTGCTGGGCGAGGCCAAGGTACTGGGGTCCCCACTGGGGGTCTATGAGCCCCAAGGAGCAGAAGCCCCACTGAGGAACCCAGACTTGGATCTCTGGGAGGATCTCACCACCCATACCTCCAGGGTTCTGCAGGTTGTCCATCCGTCCTACACCCCACAGTGCAGGAATCCCTCCCCACATGCTGTGCTGGGGTCCCCAGTGGGGTCTACCAGCCCCAGGGAGGAGAAGCCCCACCAGGGAACCCAGACCTGGAGCTCTGGGAGCATCTCACCACCCACACCTCCAGGGTCTGCAGGTTCCCCATCCATCCTACGCCCCACGCCAGCACCCCACGGTGCAGGGACCCCTGTCCACCTTCAAATATTGTTCCTTGCAGCGTCCAGCCCTGTCCCCACCACCCCCAAACACGAGCCTTCCCCCTCCACTCACTACTCCATGACCATCACCAGCTCGGCGGGGCCCTGGAAGGCGGCGAGGCACTGCACGAGGCGCGGGTGATGCAGCAGGTTCATCAGCTCCACCTCAGCCCAAGCTGCCTGCTTCTCTTTAGCTGTCCGTGTCCGGAAATATTTCCCAGCCCGGATTTTACCGGTGGCTTTTTCCTGCAGCCGGTACACCGTCCCAAACTTTCCCCTGGGATGGAGAGAAGATGAAGGATGGAGGAGCCATCACCACCACCCTGCATCCCACCATGGACCATGCCCAAGTGTCAGGGATGTTGGACCCCCCCCAACAATGGGGATGTGGGACCCCCACTTACTCTCCCAGCTTCTCCAGCTGTGTGTACACATCCGAAACCTTCTCCTGGCTGTTGATGACCACATCGCAGCATTCAAAGGTCTCCTCATCTCCTGTGAGGAATGGGGAGAGGTAGTCCATGGATCCCTCATGCTCTGGGGACCAGCTGCCTGTGCTCCCCCCCCAGGGCTTATTTCTGTGGGTCTGACCCCCCCCCTCCCCACACAGTGTCCCCTGGAGGGGACATGGGGACAGTGGCTGCTGCTACAGGAGCTCTTGGAGCAGCCCAGCACCCTGCGAGTCAGGGGTTGGGGTGGAAGGTGCTTTTAGGATCAAAAATCCAGTGGGGCCATTAAACAGGATGGGATGGAGACTGGTGCTGATCTGGGGTGGGGGGGTCACACCAGCACCGGGGTCCCCATGCAAAGCCTGTGTCCTGCAGGGACAGACCCAGGGCTCAGCCGTACCTTCTGCCTGGGCCATGGTGGGGGCAGCAGCTCCTCGGTGGGTACCAGCGCGGTCAGGATGGGTGCTGGATGCAGCCCCGAGGGTCCCAGCAGCCCTGTATGGGGGTGCTGAGGCAGGTGATGTCCCCGTGTCCCCTCCCCGGAACCCTGTGAGACCACCAGCATCTCTCCACCTCCACCCACCCTCCTCATCCTCCCCAGGAGCTGACATCATGATGGACCCAAGGGGACCCAGCAAGGGGCTAAACTCGGTTTTAACACGAGGTCCCTGCTCGGAGGGGGACACCCTCCCTCCAGCAGCACCTTGGGCTCAAAGCCACCGTTTCTCTCACGCTGGGTCTTGCATCAGCCAGGAAATCCCCAGGAAAAGCTGCAATTTTAGGGTAAATGACCCGTTTCCTGACCCATGTCCCCTCCCCACTCTGTCCACACACGGGGTGGCAGGACAGGACAACAACACCCACAGGTGCTGGGCAGCAGCACCCAAACCCCCACCCAAGAGCCGCAGCACTGACCTGTCACCGTCCAGTCCTGTCCTGTTCCAGGCCACCAGCAGGTCCCAGATCCTTCCCAGTCACCAGGGAGCTG
>NW_010112841.1:312-678 GCF_000699245.1 Pterocles gutturalis | reverse complement strand
CGGGGGGGGGGGGACAAAGGGACAACGCTGAGGGTTGGGGACCGCAGAGACCACCCAGCTGAGGATGTCCCCAGGCTGTCTGCGGGCACAGCAGGAGCATCCCCCCCGCTCCGGTGCTGGGAACAGCTCTCTCCTCCCTTTTCCTTCCCAGCAGAACATTTCCGGACTCAGGGGATAAACAACCACCTGCATCACCACTGAGCCCTCCCCCAAACCTCCCACACCACGGTCCCAAACCCCCTGACACCCTCTTTGGCACCAAGCAGGGTCACAGTCCCCAACATGGGGGGGGGTCCCAGGCAGAGAAACCCCAAGGGGGGGTTTGCAGAGACCTGACACAGCTCATTACATCCCACCGAGCTCAGC
>NW_010112841.1:0-251 GCF_000699245.1 Pterocles gutturalis | reverse complement strand
CCCTGCCCCACCCTTGGAGGGGCTCCAACGAGGGGCTGAGCACCCACACCTGCCCCCCTGCTCCCACCTGCACCCAATATCCCGCTGGAGCCCTCGCTCTCCCCTAAACCCCGCCTGGGCTCCGGGTTTTCCCAGGTGAGCTCAGCTCCGGGGTCAGGGAAGCCAGGATGAAGGTGAGTGGGATGTTGAAAAATTCCACGAGGGTTCTGAGCCCCACAGTTTGGAGGAAAAATAGGGTTTTCCAGGATTTA
>NW_010112840.1:0-14857 GCF_000699245.1 Pterocles gutturalis | reverse complement strand
ATTCTGTGACTCTGTGATTCTGTGATTTAGAGAGCACAATCAAATTCCCCTTCCTTTTGCTAGATTGAGTGAGCTGAGTTCTTTTGTTATCCTCTTTAAAGCTCTCCATGCACCTTCTTAGTCTAATGCCCTTTCTGATGCTTTTTCAGCTTGAGTTCAACTTTTTAATCAAAGGTCAGGATCAGCATTAGAGATAATATTCCAGATAAGATTTTATTTTCCTTCCTCTCACAAAAAGATTATTCACTTCACGGTCTGACAGTACTCTCACTGAGAATGTCAGGATTGTGCACAGGTCAGAGAGAAATCCCCCTCCTTATTACAGCTGTAGATCTTCCCTCTTTCATTTTGACTCATGATTTCAATTACTTTTGATAATATGCATGAACCTTTTTTTCATCTACAGGAACAAAAGGCAAAATAGAAATATGATTTTATTAATTTGTGAAGGATCTCTTTCCTATGTTTTGTCCTAAATGTTATGCAAGATTAAAAAGACATGAGCTAATGTTCTTTTTGTAATAAAACTGTATTAAGTAGCTATCAATGATCATTAAACAAACAAGTAAACAAACTTATTAAAGAAACATTTTTAAAGTATTTTAAAGTTTTAAACACATTGCAAAAGTCTTCAGTCCAGCATTCTCTGCATGGACAGATGTTAAGTTTTCATAATAATGTATTTTTGGTAAAATAACTTCCATAATAAAACCAGTTTTAAGACGTACCTGGTTTATGGACCCAGAATTAAGCTTTTAGTAGCATGCTATATTACTTTTGAAATGTCAGATTTTGCCATGAAAGACTAAGAAGTGCAGCTTCCTACTTTGTTTCTTTTTATGCCACATTGTGATAGAGTTATAAATCACATGAAAGTGAGTCCAACAAAAATAAATCTATAAATTCATAAAATTGCTTGTTATATAAGATACAGCTCCCTAAGTGAAGTCCTCCCTCTAGTCAAATCTGTGGGATTTTTCCACTGATGTGATTAGGCAGATTTTCAATTTAAGTGAAAACAAATATTAAAACGAAATATTTTCTCCTCATTTAAGTGCCTAACCAAAAAAAGATTTACATGAGAGAGATACAACTACAAGTTGAATACTGTGCTAAGGAGGACAGTCCCACCAGGATGCATACAGAAAAGTGCTGAACTGGAAAATAAAATTGCAATTCTCTGAATAACTCATTTAAATTTTACTTACACAGTAAGGAAGTCTGCAATAATAATAATTAATAATAATAATTAAAAAAACCTCCATAGGGGTTGTTAATTAATTACTAACTACTCACAACAGCAGTGAAATATCTTTGATATGTCTGTTTGTGAGAAGTCAGACCAGCAGTAAACCCCTGCACCACTTGCACCCTTGAAGAAAGGACTCTGGCAAAAGCTTACGCTGGCCTTCTTCTGGGAAGAGAATTTCAAGCAGGGAGAATTCTTTGCCAGAGTCACTAGCAATCAATGCTGTTGGAGATCTTGCTATGAACTGCCAAGCCTGGTCAATTTGCACTGATGTCTGTAGGAGCTTGAGAATAGTTACCAAGCTATGGAAGAGAAATAATTATATTTACCTGAAATGTTGTTTTTAAAAATGGTATTTACTCAAATATTAATTAGTCTGCTCTTAACAAATGATTACCTGAATACTTGTGATGTTACAAAAGCCCATAAAGAGTTGGTATTTATGTTCTAGTTGTATTTGCCATACAAAATTTCATATTGTATTAAAAGGAAAAAAAACAAGAACATATTTCCCCAAGATTATGTTGCCATATTTTCATAGTTTCTTCTTGCATGAAAAATAAACACCCTGTCTAAGAGGCTTTTGGAAGAAATAGTAAACAGTCAAATCACTTTAGTTTTTATCTTTTTATTTTCATGTCTTAGGTTGCTATGTAAATGAAAACAACTAATATTTTAAATACATCTTCACATTATTGCTTCAGTTGTCATCTAGTCCTGCCTTACTGTGTAATCTGTGGGTAATGGCAGTGCTTGATACTTCTAGGCCACTTCAGATTGTGTTGGTCTTCACGGAATATGGAAGAATAGGTCCAGGAAATGTTAGGGGGTTTGTGTGTTTCAAGCATTCACAACATCCATAAGTAGGAAAGGGATTAAGGATTATTCTAGTGGTCTGGGAGATGTACTTCTGTGGGAGTAGTGATACTTAATTCTGTCTCATTACAGTCACGATAATAAGAATGGAACATATTTTGCCTGATTTTTTTTCCCTCTTATAGTGCCTTTAGATAAATTTCCCTGTTACTTTTAGTTATAGTATGCTTTACTATATATAGCATTTGTGAGGGAGGGATCTGGATGGCAAGCAATTTCAGTGGCCCCACAAAATTAATTGGTAAATTTAAAAAATTCACTCAATACCATGCTTTTTCCAGAAGACTTTCACATTATATCAACCATTCCAATGAAAGACCGAAGTGATTTCAGGTACATTTGCAAGTGCATCCTCCTTTTTTTGCCAACCAGTCTTTTAATCAGTCTAGATAATCTCTGAAGTGAAGCCTAAACCACCGAAGATAAGAAAGGTACACTTCTGTTCTTCCTCTGTGCTAAAGTTATCCTTTCTCTGGGAAAACCAGCATCTGGGAATCCTTAATGCTCATTAAGAGGAAAGATGTTAAAGATACTCTTCACCTTAATGTCCTGACTGCAGGGGAAAAAGGTCAACCCTGAGCTGCAGAGCTGACACTGCACGTTACACTATTACACTGTAAACAACTGTATACAGGTTTGCTTGAAAATGGTAATATTTAGTTTACTACTTGAGGGGAAAAAACTAGTGCCAGTAAGAAAAAGGAGAAATCAGGAAGGAATTTATTCTGTTCTTTCTTATTTTATTACTGTATGTATTTTCTCCATCCCCATTTTTCAAATAGCAGCAGAAGGAAGCCTAGGTTGAAAAACCTTAACTTCGTGCCCCTTCCTCATTATGGCTAAATATTTTTGAACAAGAGAGAAGAGATAAAGAGGGAGGCCTCACTGACTTTCAACAGTTAACTTCATTTAAAGTGAAGCTACCCTGTATAAAGAGAAGCTTGCCTCACATTTGGGAGCTGTTTCTCCTAGAAATAAAATGTCTGGGTAACAGATCATATTAAGGTACTTTTGCCTGATGAAAACTGCTACTAAGGAATTTCAGATAACAAATCAGACCAGATATGTTATGTGAAGGTGTGTAGTGTAATATCTAATAATTGCAAGAAATAAATAGAAAAATAATATCAAGAAATGAACATCCAATAACCTTGCCACCTTCTAGAAGGTGTTTAAAGCAAACTCTGCCAAAATTTTCTGCCAAAATTTGTACAGCCAATGCAATACCGCTAGCTTCAGCAGGGGTGAAATGCTAGAGTTGTCTGAATCATCTAAACTGCTTTGCAGGAGTGATAGCAAACATACTGATGAAGACCATACTGGCTTTCAGCATTGGTGTTGCTCTTAATGTTGGTATTAACAGATAAAAGTTGTTGTAAGAAGCATAGCCGGGTGCAGTTTTTCATCATTAAAGCAATCTTGGACAAGGAAAACTGTGGTTTCTAGGTAAGGAGTTTGTTTAATGCATCAATCATGCCAACTGGGCAAGAGTCAAAAAACAATGGTTCTTGGGTCCTCAGTAGAATTTATTTCCAAATTACAGGTGGCTTCAAATGGGCTTAGAGGGTTGGGTTTTCTTTCCCAATGGATAATATGATATCAGGACACACAGGAAAGTCACCAATTTCAATTGATATCACTTGAGCCACAAGATAACAGAGAAATAGAAAGGGGAATGAGTTGAACTGCATGTTAGTCTAACTAATCCGACTGCTGCTTAGCCAAATGGCTACTAAACTAGAAGCATCTCACTTGATGCTGAAAGAAAACATTTAAATTTCTGAAAGAGATGTTTAAACAAAAATGTCGGTCATAATAATCTTTACCCTGTCTGTGGAGGAAGTGCAGCGGGTGTTGGAAAGAAAGATTACAGTTAAAATTGTGTCAAGAGGTAGATTAAATTTCTCAACCTCTGTCACTATGAGAGATGGACATTTGAAAGATAGCACCAGAATTAAAACTTCTGTGTTATGAACATTCTGCAATATGTCATGTCACGGGATAAAGAGCAGGGTCTAAGCAAAATATTGTACTTCGCTCATTTCCAGAAGAGCCAAGGATGCACTTAGGAGATGTGTAGTATCAGTGGGCTGTTCTGAGTATGGTCAGCAAAAGAATTTGTAAACACAGAACAACTAAAGTCTTGTAAATAACAATAGCTTCTGCTTTGGTTTTTGCCTTGTGTACATAGCTGTTAAAAGTTTTAGATAATTATCCCATTAAAATGGCGTAGCAAACAATTGTATAGCCCACTTAAGGAAGATGAAGAATAGCTGTAGCGTACTTCAAGTAGAACAAGTTAAAGTTTAGCCCCATCCAATTTACGCTGAGAGTAGCTTCAATGCCCAGGTAGTACTACAATAAACAGCTCAAAAGAGGTATATGGACAACTCAACTTCTACTGTCAAGTTCCAAGATTTCCACCCAAATTTAATAGCAGAATTCCAGTTTTATTCCAGAGCTGAATATACTTCCCTGGATTACGATATTGCAGGATAAAAGCAAAATTATCTTTGGCAAGTTCATTTCACTCTTAGGTGGTGTTGTCACTGCCATTTATTTAATCTGCTGGCCTCCTAGGAGATTTGATTTGATTATTTTACATTTCACATTTGCTGTCAAGGTCTTTTAGAGGGGGGAAAAAAAGTCTAAATGATGTAAATTTGAAGTACTTCAACACATTGTTGTAAACAAGCAGCTGTTTAAAATGTAGTAAAAATACAGCACAACCTTGGATTATCCATCTTCTCTGCTTTTGTTTTTCAGATTTTTCTGCTGCACCAATCTGTGCATATGTTAGATTGTTAGATTATTATTCTTTATATGAAAGATCCATAAAAGTAAGGGTTTGTTTTGCATTTTAAAATCCATATGAGCTCTTTGTTATTAAAATGCAATAATGTAGAGATGCTACACTCTTCATTGCCTCATCTTTCGTGGTAGTGTTTTCCCTAGTACCATTATAAGCACTACTCTTACCCACATGAAAAGTACCTTCAGGCATTTGTGCATCCTTGAAGTATCTTTACCTTTCCTCTGGCATCTGTGGCTTGCCAAGTATAGAAAGAGTTATCACCCATCATTCTGGAACACAAAGTAGTTTTGTATCTTCTTTTTCTCTGCCTTTTTTTGTCCTCAGTTGTCAGTGAACAAAGCTAAAGTGTAAAGTTGCCCAAAGCACTGAATGTGAGACCACAGTTTCAAAAGAGGGACCTAGTATGGCAGAGAGTGTTTCTTTAGGAGTGAGCAGTCTGACCATCCACACTTGTACTTGCTTGCCGCCTCCCCCAGATGAAATAGTCTGAAGAGTCTGACCAACAGAGTCCCATCTGAACACATGGGCATAAGTTTGGGCAGCAAAGAAACCATGTGTAAGCACCAGATATGTTTGCTGGATCCTGGATGGCAGAGCATCCCAAACAGCTGTCCACACCGAAGTTATGCATCAGTGGATGGGAGAATGTGAAAATGCTAATCTAGCTTTTAGCTGGGTCAGTTTAAAAAATGCCTGTTTATTTGCATAGAGATTTTGCCTCTGTTCCATTAATCACTGTGACGTACAGAGGGACATTAGAGAACCCCAGAGAACCCTCTCTTATTTATCAGACTGAGAAAAATTAACATATCTAGCCAGAAAAATTAACAGATCTAACCAAAATAGCAACAGCTCATTTCACTTCTGTAAAGCTATTACCAGTGCCATGTTCTGCTCAAAGGACACAAGGCAAAACGTCCTTTGGGCCTTCTATTGTGACATCAAGACAAGTACAATACCTGCTTTCCAGAAGTAGTACACAATTTCTCTCTAGTGAAAGAAGAAAAAAGTAACGATTTCTTCAGACCTTTAAAATATACTTACTGATGCTACGTGTAAAATTTTTCTTAATCAAATTTTCCTGAGTAGCAAAGAGGCTTCTTCAGAACTGTGAGGTAACCCTTTGCAGTTAGGTTTTTTATGCAAGAATGGAAAATGGCATGTTTTCCAGGAGCTTGGCTCTTCCCATCTGATTCATAGGGTCCACATTCAAGAGTCAAAAGCTTTTATGTACTGTTTATTTTTCATACCATGCGGCAAACACAAAAAGAGGCAAACCCTTTTAATGTTAATATGTTTTTGACTGCTCCAAGCTTCCCAGGGTATTCCTAGAGAGGTTGCAAGTGCACAGGAGCCTGATAGTGATAGGCATCCCTACCCCCGTCCTCCTCTCTGTTAACTTTAAGGGCAACTACAAAGCTAGCTTAGATCAGGTTCCTAGTTTTCAGATGGGTTACATTAGGTGGCACATAGCTTTAGAGAACTTAGAGTTTGATGTGTGTAACATCTATCATATCTTGAGTGTCTTGGGATCAACTGAATAGAAACCTTTATTTTGTCCTGAAGTTATGTCAGATTTTTGCCTTAACTTTTAAATATTCCTTCTTCCCTTGAGCATCTCCTTTTATTTAAGATTGCCCACCACGCTGCTAATTGGACTATATTTCACTTGATTAGCTTGTTCTGCTATGGACATATTGACATCAACAACATTTGCTCCACTATTCAAATTTGCATAATGATGTGTGCATGAGATTTGTAAGGCTATTATGCAATAATAAGATATGTATTTCCATAATTATGTCATAAGCAATTCTGACATGAGTAGTGTCAGTGAAGTCAAATAGGAATGACATTACAGTCATAAAACCATGAGAAAAACACTTGTCTACAACAATATTAGTAATGACCTTACAGCTTCTGGTGGCCCAAGTGAAACTAGATCATTGCAAGCTACGTAGTTTGATAGGTGGGTGTATTTATAAGAGGATTTAGTACAGCGGAAGTTTTTGATTGCAACTTTTCCATAGACAGTTACCACAAAAGTTAATCCTTTTGTTGGTGTTATAAAAAACGTTCGTAAAAAATCAGATGAAGCTGGATGTTTCTGGCATAAACTTCAGTCAGCCCAGATTGTGGTATCCTGAACTGTTTTGAGGAAGATGGGATGAAAATTCATATTTGAAAGAGAATTTTTCAGTTGAATCTTATCTCTCTGATATATGAAACAGTACCTGTATCCTTTCCTCTTGCCTTTTCACACCCTTGGCTGCTTTACAGAAGACCATTTAGAGAATAGGGTTTGAATTCTTTGATGCAGACCCATTTGTAATTTGTAATTTAAGAAGCTATGTGTGCCTTGCTGCCAGGCTTGTATGTATTTTTCTTTTCTTCGATTACTAGGGTGCTCTCTTTAGCTCAAAGTTTGACTTTAATAAGACATTTCAGAATGTCAATATTATTCTTTTTCCTTTTATGGTTTTCTGTTTTTGCCTTTGCTCTAAACATCAGTAAGAGATTAGTGATGAGTGAAGTATGAAAATTGTGTACACATTTTTAAAAATAGAAATGTGAAAGCTCAGCCAGCAGTCAGCAGTTTTTAAAGAGTGAAGCTGAAGGGAGAAGCAAGTTTTTAATAAGACTAAGTAAATAATCAGATGACCTGCACATCTGATTGCTCCTTCCACATGGGTAATGCAGACATTTTATTTCAAATATTGTTACCATATCACATCAGTGCTTGTGCAAATATATTTTATGATTTTTTTAAATTATTCTATAGCATTTTGATTATGCTTCTGTACTTTATTTTGGTGTTTACCAAGAATAATAATTTTTAGATATGAATCAGTAGTATTTGAGGGTAATTTTAAGATACTAAAATATTATGTAATGCAGCAAACTAGAAAAGAATATGTAGTCAAGATTATCTTAATTGCGTGTGTTCATTTACTTGGCTGTAAATTATTAACCTGGTTTTAAATCTTGTGCTTTATTTTCATCTTTAATATGCCATCTCAATTGCTGAATGATCATTTAAATATTATAACAGTAATGTTTCCACAATTGTTACCATGAAAAGCAAGTGTGACAGAACACACACTAGTCTGACATTATTGAAATAGTCAGTTTTGTTGATGCTGCTTTTGAAAAGAGATGTCCCTGTTCAAAGGCTTAAAAAGTCATAGTGAAATCTGCTGAACTTTGTTGTCAACCACTTTTAATTTATTCTAAACAAAGACATAATAAACTTATATACAATATAATGTAATAAAAGGACCAGGAAATGTCCTTTTGAGGTTACAAATACACAAGCATAGAGATGTCCATATTGGACAATCATGAGAATTAACAAATCTCTGTGTGTTCAAATGGGCATTTAATCTGAACAGAAACCAAATTATTCATACAACTGATCACGTAGATTTTTATCCCATTATGGTCCTTTATTACTACATATGAAATTTGCTGTACTGACTGAAAAAAAAAAAAGCAATTCAGCCACACACTTTGTTGACTGATTTTACTTGGAAGGAAAAAACTACGTACATAAAGAAATTACAAATAGAAACTAAGTGCACATCTCTTTCAGTCTTCCAATAAAAGCTTTTTGAACCAAGGGCACAGACTGCCTGACCAGTGAGCCGTGTGATAAAGCACAAACAGTGCAGGAAATGAAAACCCTAGGAGTAGCAGATGATGTGGGCAGGAGGCACAGGTATTTCACTCAACTCTATCTGGTACACTCCCCAGGCTCTCAAAGGAAACTTAAACATTATTTACTCAACCATGTGCTAGTTAAAACCAATATCTCTAGACCATCTGTTCAGGAAGATGACCTCATGCAACTTTCTGCCCCAACATTACGTCAGTGTAATTCTGACTAATCAATCCCTGCTTGATCACATTGTCTTGGAGTTTTTCCTTACCTACAGAAAATAAAAAGGTAAACTTAGATTTGGCTGGATATTTCAGTATCACTTTCTGAAACAGTGTTAGACCTTTAGTTATTATAGAGGAGTTTCTGATAGATGCCAGATGAAGGGCTTGGCGATGTATATTTAATACATCAATCCTATAATTATACAGTCTTTTGCCATGAAATGTCTTCCTTTTCAGAACGCTTTTCAGAGGTACCAGCATTGTTTGGATCTTCAGGCTTTTCTTATATCTAACTATTCTCATCCAATTATGTATTCATATTAAAATGGGTTTGCCTTTGTAAGAAAATATTGTGGTGCAGTAAAACAACTAAAATGCTTCTGAACAGTATTAACCTTTTAGTGTGAAGTGCAGTTGTGCGTCATGGACTTAAAGTGACTGGTGGTTATAACAAAAGAATCTTGTAAATAAATAAATGAAGCACAAAGTCAAAAAACAGTTCAGTGTCTCGGCATAGGAGTTTCTGAATGGAAGTGTGAAGAATGAGCAATAGTCTTTCAAATTCAGTGTGTGAGTGCTTGGTTTCCAGGTGTTTAGCACCAAAATGAGTGCCCGATGAACATCTAGAACTGAGTCAGGAGTTTTAATCAATTCTACCTCATCTATTTAAGGTAATGTTGGGTATTTAGTCTGTATTCATGCTCACTATCCAAATTGACGAGAATGCATTTATTAATTTGCCTTTTCTCAACATTTTATATTGTGCTTGTTTAGTCAGATCCAGTTTACATGTACGTACCCTAATCCAACTTCAATAGAGAGCAGAATTTGATCCAACGTTCCCCTTGAAAGGCTGTGAAAGCCTGGTCAGACATTCTAGCAGTGAACGTGGTTTTAAAGGGCATTTTCACATGTCCCTGTCACTTCTGTTTATTCATTCACACCTTTGCTGCTTTCTGATATAGTTCCTGTTTGTTGCCAGGCAACTATAGCTGTGTTATTCAGGGCTCTGCAGTACACCCAGAACTAAATTGCAGTGCACCATAAAGCAATAATTGATGTTAGGCTGTACTTTTGGGTTTTTTACTGCACCATACCTTTGGTCACCAACTCTTTTTTTTCTAATTAAGTGGTGTTCATCGGTGAAAACTTCCCAGATACATAGTCAACAGAAAACTAAGCTTGATCAGGAATGCAATGAAGTGGGGGAAAAAATTGAAAGGTATATTTATGTTTTTTCCTGAATCTTTTGAAATACCTCTGGGATGTGCCACGGCTCTTTTGAGGCACCACTGTTATGACGTGTGTTATCATGCTTCTCAGCTTAAGTATGTTACATCAGATTGCTAGTGAGCATGAGCACTATCCAGAAATGGGCAGAAATATTGGGTGGTTGATTAATCTCTTTTTATTTAGATGGCTGTAAAACCTTCAGGCACAAAGAGATTCTCTGTGTGTATGTGTTTTTGTAGCACAGTGATATGTGGAGCTGGTGGCTACTGCTGTTCTATCCATTAGAGATATAAACTTCTTTAATGAATCTGGACAGGAGATTGCAGGGAAAACGTTTTGTATAAGATCCTAAAAAGTGTCTCTAAAAAGATAAATGAAGAAGGAAATTTACAGTTGCTGTGAATGAATATATGTGAGGATAAATCTCACACAAGGGAATTCATTTACATACCATTAAAGTTGACATGTTAATATCAAAGCGTTAAAATATGTAAATAGCATAAGCATGCACAAAATCCTAATTACTGATTTACATTATCAACTAATTTACTCTTTATGATATTTTATGACTATTCAGGCTGTGTCAGCAAGCAATTATAAAAACCTACTACAACTTGATGATAATGCATTTCTGTATATTTCCTTTTCTTTCTAAAAAGCATTCTTCTAGTCCTAAAAGAGAATGGTGTGGAAAAGATTCATGTTGCTGAATGTCCTTTTTGCATGAGCAACATATGCTTTGAGTTTCTAGTGGTTCAGTGGACTTCCTTTTATCCAGCTTACCAAAAAAAAAGCAGATTTATATACAGGCTAATGAGAACTGACATTTCTTACAATATCTACTGCAGTTACAGTACAGATTTAATCCATTGCAGGTGTTATATCATTACAAAATAAACTAGAGGCATATGAGCATTGAGGAAAAACTTAACAGTTATTATCATAGAAAAAGATGCTTCATTTTATGAAGCATTGTACCTTTCAGTCATAAAGTCTTTGCAGCAGGGAAGAAATTTGTCATAAAATCTGTACTGCCAACCTGTAATAAGACAGCCTCTTTTTTCCCCCCAGGAGCTTCAGTTATTGAAATCAGAAAGCAGTGATGCAATATTTCTTGATTTCACTAAAAATGTCTAAATTTTGATCATGTTTTATTCATCTCAAACAGTTGCTTTAAATTAAATGGAAATTTCTTTTGGGATGTAACACTGCTATTGTGATGAGTCTCTTGATTTATGACAAGAAACATTTCATGTCACAGGAATTTGAGACATACCAGATTGTGTAATGTCAGTGTCTTTAGTGGTCTTAAAGAACTGTTGTATAGAAAAAACTAAATGTGGAGGCAGTTCCTAGATTATTTGTACAGAAAACATTGCTGTTGCAATCAGAGTTCTATATGTGTTAGAAAACTGGGCTGAAGCCTTAGTTCGAAAAATGTACTTTGAATTTAATTGGAAAAAAAATTGTTTTTAAAAAAGTGTCGTGGAATCACTTTAATTATTACTTGTTCATAGAGGATTTATGTAAACTGTTCAGTTCTTTTTTGCTCTCCTGTAAGTAAACATGAAGGGCGTCAAATTGTGGAGGACTGGCGCTATAATCTGAGCCTATGCTGTTGCTGAGGAACTGGTGCGATAAAGAGAATAAAGGGAGCTAAGAGATTGACAGAAACAACTTCTGTTAGAGAGGAAGTTAGAGACAAAAGTCTCACACAAAACTCTTTTAAGCCAAGGGCAGATGACACAAGATTCAGAATTTAATGAGCCTTAAATGCCATAGAATGTGCCAGATGTACAGTTATAGCATAAAGTCTCTGCACAGTTGCATACCTTCCCAAAACATTTTTAAAGGCCATTCAGAGTTCACACACTCATAAATTCAGTCATAAGATGCTCAGAAACAAAGGCCAAACCGTTTCAGGTTGTCATCATCTGTTCCAGGTTAGATTTCATTTTAACTGTGAGAGTTTGAAGCTCAGTTTTCCTAAAACCACAGACCACTCCCGCAGAAGCATTGCTTTGCATCATGTCACTGCCCACTTGGATGATACAGGTGGGTGTAACTTGTTAAGCAGCACCCAGCAGTAGCTGAGTCCCTGTGCACGTTGCGAACATGCATCTGTGTGGTGTGTTTTGGAAATTTGCTTTCCAGTCTGCAAGTGCTTCTTGCCAGTGTTCCCTTTCTTTGTTCTTCGTAACTTGCTGGCTTCCAATACAGAGATTTTGATCAATCATTTTCCACTGATGTGATTTTTGTTTCTGTGTATGTGTTGGGGCTGCATTCAGGTCTCCTCCAAGTAACAGTTATATGCCAATTTGGTGCTTAGTTCAAGAGAGTTGAGATTGATTTAGACTGCTTACTATCAGGTGTGGTAGACTTTGCCTACCAATGCAGATGATGGAGAGAGTTGGGTTCTATATTCAGATCATTGTTTGGAAAGTGGTCATAACCCGTTATCTCAGTTAACTGTCTGAATTGTTCTTTTAAATTTACATTGTGTAGGACACCACTATCCATCGTGTTTCTGATAGAAGTAGTCCAAACAATGCTTATTACTATTTTAGATAATCTAAAAATACTGGCTTTGAGGTATACAATGTATAAGTGTACAAAAATATTTTTATCAACAATAGTTTTTCAAAGAATTCTGTTTCAGTGAGATGAAATTATCTGCTTGTCACTACAGGCTGACCTTGACAAGCCATTTCAGCTGCAATGAGAAAGAAAATAAAAATCAGAAGTACTGAAAGTTTCTTTCAGTATTTTAAAAACATTTTGATTTTAAAATTCAAAACTGCTTTTTCAGTTCAAAATCGATTGATTTTTACAGAATGGGTATAAGAAAATGAAAACAAAAAGCCATTTCACTTCAGGGCAAAGAAAAGATTTCTGATAATCAGAATTTATTTTCCATTTTGTGATTCAATCACTGAACCAAAAATGTACATCACCTGCTCAGTTTTCTATGCTTCTGCATTTTACATTTTGCCTTGCAGTAGTACCCTAATCTGATCTAGTCTGAAATATATATATTGTAGACAAATAAAATGATTGCATACATTTGTGACAGAATATAGATAACAGTAATAGTTAAGGTTCTGCTTCTACTAGCTGTAGACTAAGGAGTTCCTAATTACATCACACTACTTCACAAAAATATCTTATGGGACAGACTGGCTCAGTGTTGCTAGAGACAGCATGCTCTGCGGTGTCCCTGCTTACGCTGCAAAAAGGAGCCATGAATGCTCCCTCGGAGCCATATGGCAGCATGTGCATGGCAGGAGCCATGGGGCCTGAGAAGGCCCAGTGCCAGCTGGCCATGCCCTGCTGGAGTAATGGACCACTGCTGGGCATCCTGGCTTGCCCTCAGCCTTGCGCTAGATCTGTATCTTGCGTTTTTATTTTACTTGTGCAGCAGGGAGGAAATACTTGCCATACTGTCTCTGCATGTTAGGGACAATGCAGAGAATAGGCTCTGTGTACAAGCTATTTAAAATGGAAATAATGTTTGGGGTTTTTTTTAATTATATGATAATTTTTCATGTTGCACTTCAGGAGTAGAATAGAAGCTCATTTGTCAATTCAGAAGAAGATATGCTTCAGCAGCCAAAATGAAGGGGAGTCACTACAAATATGTAGAAATCTGTTTTGGTGGAATGTATTGCTTATGGGCAATAATACTATATAAATGCTGTGATCTTCCACATGGGTCTCAGTTCATGTTTCAGTCCCTGAGAAATAACATGTGCAGGTGTGGAGATGAAGAGGGACAAAAAGTGATTATGAGGTCAAAGGATGGACTATTTTATGTTCTAAATGCAAATTTCCAGCTCAACTTGTATCAAAAACAGTGAAAACATCAAGAGTGTGGGAAGAACAGACTTGGAATATACTAGACAACTGAGGAAGAGAAGAGAATTTTCTTACTGTAAAATGGGGAACATATACTTTCTCTAATACTTGGGGTTTTTTTCCCTCTCATCTTCTCTTACTCAATATACATATATTAATTTTTTTTAGACAGATTTTTCCTCTGTCCCTTTTAAAGAAACGTATTCTTAAATAGCTAGTTTTGCATTTTTGTCATTATATTGTGGGGTCTTGTTTTTCTGTAGTAGTAGCCAGATGAAAGATGTGTGACTTCTGCTTTTAACTAATACAAAGGAGATGCTACCAAATGATAAAACTCTGGAAACTGGGAAAAAAGGCAACTGTCAATCTCTTCTTAAGTTATGCAGTTATGAAAACAGAGATTCTCCACAAACATACAAGTTATGGATAGGGTTTGAATCTTTACTGGAACTTTTCTGGCTTTTCTTACCTTTCATCAAAATCTCATATTAACTAACTACAAATCTATGTACAGTTAGATGTGTAAATGTTAGATGTATAGACAGACTAGATGAATTAGCTCAGGAATTTTCCTGGTTTGGTCTGGGACAGAGTTAACTTTCTTCACAGTAGCTAGTGTGAGGCTATGTTTTGGATTTGTGCTGAGAAGAAGGCTGATAACATGCTGATGTTTAGAGTTGCTGCAGGACAGTCAAGGACTTAACAGCTTCTCCGCTGTGCCCGTGTCCGCAGGGGCAGGGGAAGCTGGGAAGGAGCACAGCCCCAATTACTAGCCTAAGATTCAACCATAGGTTTAGGATTGAGACCCAAACTGGCCAATGATATATTCCATATCATGCATGTCATGCCCAATATATAGATGAGGGTCTGTCCAGAAGCTTTCATGCTCTCTCTCTCTCTGGGTCACCTGTCTCTTGGGGTCGTCTTGCTCTCTTGGTTGGCTCTCA
>NW_010112839.1:16883-20046 GCF_000699245.1 Pterocles gutturalis | reverse complement strand
TTAAAAATGGATGCCATGTTTCCCTTTTTCCCATCACCAGCCACTTCACGTAATTCACCTAACTTGAATTACTGCCATGTAAAATCAGCATTGTAACATATGAGTAAACTCACGCATAACCTGGATTAGGAACTGTCTACTGGCAGTTGTTGCTGGCAGCAGCACACTTGTCAAAGAATAACCACTAAAGAGACTGTTTCAAGATGTCTTCTTGGGGATCAGTATTAAGCCCAAGGAGTTCAACATCCTCATCAGTCATCTGCCAATAAAGTCCAAGTAAATGTGATAAAATTTTGCAGATAAAACAAAAACTTCTGAAGTCTTAACTCATGCTGAGGTCAGGGCAGTCATAGCAAAACAATTGGATGACTTGACAAGACTAGTTCCTCTGAACATGTGTTTAAATACAGCTCAGTGCAAGATCCTGTTATCATCAGCTTGCCTGAGTAAAGTGGGGAGGTAAGTCCTGGGAAAGTAAGGATTTTGAAAAGGCCCTGGGATTACAGCAGATAAGCCATTCAGTATGAGTGTCTCAGTTTACAGCCACAGGAGGAAGGATTCATTAAGTTATTGCGAGTACAAGCAGAGGAACAGCGAGTTAATGTTTGGGGGCTAGAGAGCAAAAGAGCTACCTAGAACGTTGCACAGATAGGAAGGATGTCCATCCAATGTCCACTTAATTTTCACTGTTGAAGAAAAATTTGAAGTATGCTGAAAAAAGAAAGAAAAATTACATTTAGGCTCGAAAAATGCCTGTACTGAAGCAGTCACAGACCACCTTATCTGAGGGTATCAAAGAAAACCAGGAAGATGACTTTATTATTAAATATGTCCCTGTGGACAAGACACCAAGTGCTAAATGGCTGTTCAATCTAGCAGAGGAAGGTGGGATGAGAATGGCTGCTTGAATTCTGAAGTTGCATTACCTTGAAAATAGAAACCAGGAACCTGTGCTTCAAGATCTTTTAGAGAAATTCTCAGAAGAGGTAGCAGAGCCCCCATCTCTTAATGTTTTCAAATCCAGAGGGGTGGCAGCTTGAACGCTTGCCTTTCTGAGAAGAGCTGGACCCAGTACACTGGAAGCAAAGTGAAATTGCTCAAGAATTTGCTATCCAGGAGCTTGAGACATGATCTGATGGACTGACTGTGAGTCACTGGCAGTGGCAGCAAGCGCAGGTCTGAGCAGGGGCAGATGGACTGCTGTGAACAGTGGAGGAGGTGGGAGGTGGTGGCAGTGCGAAGCGGGTGCTTGCTGCCCTGTGTGTGCCTCTCCCTCCATGGTCTGTCTCCTTCTCCTGCAGCGCACCAGCCCAGAAGGTGGGATTCACCTCAACTGCCATTACTGCCACAATCTTTTCAGCGGGAAGCCGGAGATTCTAGACTGGCAGGTGAGGAGTTTCTCCAAGGGGATGTTGAGGCAGAGGCCAACCCTGGTGAGGACCACAAGGCTCCTTCCTCTCCCTGCTCAAAGCAGAGCTCCTTCTGTGCCAGTGCTCTGAATACCTTAGCTGCAGAGATGTGCCTGGAGACCCTGTGCTGAGGGCTGCGCTCCTAATGTGTCAGAAGGGCAGGAGACCACTTCTGCCAAACCCTGTGCCAGAGAGCTGGGGACTTGGCTCAGCCCCGTAGTCTTGCTCTTACTTACCTGAGAAGTGTGGGGACCTCCTGCCAGCCTGGCTGACCCAGTGGTGGTCTCTTTGGCAGGACAAGGTGTATCAGTTCTGCTGCAAGGACTGCTGTGACGACTTCAAGCGGCTGCGCGGGGTGGTGTCTCAGTGTGAGCACTGCAAGCAGGAGAAGCTGCTGCATGAGAAGATCCGCTTCTCCGGAGTGGAGAAGAACTTCTGCAGCGAAGGTACTTGGGGAAGGCACGGGAGAGGCAGAGCCCCCATGCCAGCCCATGCTGGGGGAGGAGAAGAGAGCATGGAGTCGGGGAGACTGTTTTAGCCAGGCCCTGGGGCGAGAGCCTTGCCATGCAGTGAAGGGAGGACTGGGGATGGCTTGCTGTCCAGCCAGGCCCTAGGGCAAGATCTTTACCGTTCATTGTGTCCTTGGGGAGGGCTTTCTCACAGCTTTTCTCTCTCTGGGGGCTGGGGAGACAGCAGGTGGCAGCTCCGCTCCTCCTGTCATCATGCACTTCTACGCTCTTGAGTCTGGGCTGGCCTGACCTGGTCTTGCCCTGCCTGCTGGGTTCCTGCACACAGGAGGTTGGAGTCAGACTCTTCCTAGAAGCATGGAGGTGAGAGATGGCAAGTCCCCATGAGGTCCCATCTTATCCCAGCCCCAGGGGCCAGTGCTGGATTGTTCCCTACAGTGTGTTGCGTGTGCTCTGTTGTCTCTGCAGACCTGGATTCTGGTCGTGTTTGGGTCAGGGAGGCCCCCAGTTCATCCTGGGAAGGTTTCACTCCTATTGTTTCTCCGCAGGGTGTGTGCTTCTTTACAAACAGGATTTCACCAAGAACCTGGGCCTGTGCTGCATCACCTGCACCTACTGTTCTCAGACCTGCCAGCGGGCGGTCACCGAGCAGCTGGAGGGCAGCACCTGGGACTTCTGTAGTGAAGACTGCAAAAGCAAATACTTGCTCTGGTACTTCAAGGTCAGTATTGGCACTGGCAGCTTGTGCTAAGTGCTGTGGTGGGCACAGCACCCAGATAAGTGGGCATTGCACTGAGGAAGTTCGCACTGCTGGAGTCTGGCTGGCACTGCTGCGGAGAACCTGGCACTGCTGGAGTCCTGCCTGGCAATGACGGGACACTGCTACGGGGAAGCTCACGTAGCTGGAGTCCCCAGCTGATCCTGCCAGAGCACTGCACTGAGGAAGCTCACAGTGCTGGATCCGCGGCTAGTGCTGCTGTGAGAAGTTCGCACCGCTGGAGTCCCTGGCTGGCACTGGCAGGGCACTGCTGTGGGGAAGCTCACAGCACCTTGCTATGTGCACCTTTCACTGGAGAGTTGTGTTGCACTCGGAGGGGGTGTGGTTAGTTACTCGTTGTTTCTCTCCTGCTGATGCGGGCTTTAGGCAGCTCGGTGCCATGCCTGCAAGCGTCAGGGGAAGCTGCTGGAAACCATCCACTGGCGGGGGCAAATCAAACACTTCTGCAACCAGCAGTGTCTGCTGCGATTTTACAATCAACAGAACCAACCCAACCTGGACACGCAGAA
>NW_010112839.1:6151-16852 GCF_000699245.1 Pterocles gutturalis | reverse complement strand
CTGCTGAACAGTGAGTAGGAGGGAGGGAGGGGACCTGCATAGCTCAGTGCGAGAGACACAGGGAAGACTGAACAGCGAGGGGTGGAAGCTTCCTGCCTGGGACTGGATGAGACGCTAGGGAACAATCCTGCACTGGCCCTTGGGGGGGAAAGGACGGAGTGGGACCTAATGGGGCTTCTCCATCTCTAACGTCTATGGTTCTATGACACACAGGGCCCAGACGGGAGGAGACGGTGCCAGCGTGCTGCCTGTAGTTCACACTATTAGCAAGGATACTCAGGGATTTAACATCCTCATGTTGCCAGCGGAGAGCTCAATTTACAGGGTTAGGGGACAGCGTGGTTTGGCATGATAATCCACCTGCAGCCCCACACCACCTCCGAGCTGTGACCTTCTAAGATCTCATAAGCTAATCAGGATTGGGCCAGGTCAGTGCTTGGATGGGAAACATTCAAGGAAAATGCAGGGTGCCGCAGGAAGTGGTGCTGGTGATGCTGTAGGTGGGATCTCCTCAGCCAGAGCTGAACCTAGAACGATCTTGAGAGAGCGCTGAGCTGTTGGAGGCACTCTGTCTTGCGATGTTAGATTGGAGTCCTGCCACTTACCCAAAGATGGCTACAGCTTTGGGGAGTTGCCAACCCTGTGTCCTGGATAACCCCATTCTGCATCCATGGCGTTCCAGCTGGAGAGGAGATTTTCACTGCCTGTTGCCCCATTTCCTGTCATTCATTTGAGCCAGTTGCTTATGGAAGATTGCAAAGTGCTTTGGGGTCCCTCAGGATGGAAGGTGCTCATAGTGGCAGTGACAAGACATCGCTTGGCCCTCGGACACTCACACAGTCTCATTCTGCCTGGTCTTTCGTAGGCCAGGAGCTTCTAGGTAATCTGTGTCATCTATTTAAAATGCCTGCAGCTTATGGTGGGACTCGCTTCAGTGCGTCAAGCTTCAACAGGTACCTGCATCGCAGGCTCAGGGCTTTGCTGCCCTCCTGAGATTTCATCAGGTGTAAAACCCTGACTAGGGTGTGCCAAGGAGGGGAAGCCAAGACAAGGACCTTCCCATGAGAGACCTTGTCCTCCATCTCCAGACTCTTCCTGATTCCTCTCCTGACAGCACTGGGCTGATGGCAAGATGGGGGAAGCCCTGAATGTCAGTGCTGCTTAGACAGCAAAGCAGAGCTGCTCTGCCGGAAGCAGCAGATTTCCCCAGCCAGGAGAGTCCCAACCTGCCCTCCAAGAGCCACACTCCATAAAAGGCCATGTGAGGTGATGGCCTAAGTGTCAGCATGCTGGAGTGACCTGGATAAGGAACTGTTGGTTTCTGCTGGCCCAGGGCTGCTCAGGGGGAGCCTGTTTAATGGGGCTGCTGCCCAGGGGAGGAAGAGGTGTTAAACTTGTTGTCTCCTGTAGCTCACCGAGTGATTCCACAGCCCTAGCCATACTGTTCTATTTGTCCTCTACTTTCAAGGCATCTTACTTGTGAGGGACAAGTAATGCTGCTTTTGGGACACAGGCACAGTGAGCAAGCTCTGCCTGCAGAAAGAAGTGTGTTTTGCACCATTTGGCCATTGTTTCCTGGGAGCCATGGACCACAAGACTGAGAAGTACCTTCTCCAAAGCCAACAACCACAAGAGTCTGAGTCCCTGCCTTCACCACGTCTCTGGAGGCCCCCAAGAACTTTGCTGTTTGGCACATGGGGCATCACCCTTCGCTATGCCACGGCTGCCTTTCCATGCACCCTGTGATGCAAAGGACTCTGAGGGCAGCCAAGGAAAAGCCCGTCAGCAGTGATGAGTGCTCAGCTGAGCACAAGCTCCAGGCTGCCCCAGCAGCTGCCATGCTTGGTGAATGCTGCTGGTGGCACTGGGCCCACTGTGTTCTGGCCCACCCATCCTCTGCCCATTGTGTGGGATAGCTGTGGACATCCTTGTCCTGGGACTGTGGCATACTGCTCACCTTTCAAAGGAAGGGTGCTGGAGCTAGAGCCTGCCACATTCTTACAAAGAGAGCTTTCCAGCACTGCATGCTCTGCAGGGGATTTTGGGAGGAGCAGCTTGTCAGTGCATGGTGAGGAACAGCTTCTGTGTGGTCCAGCCAGGGTCTCCTGTGGACCTGGCAGCTGTGTTGCTAGCTCACAAGGGACTACCTGGTTTTCGGGCCCATCTTGAGCAGAGCTCCTGACTACTTGCTTCTTCTCTTGCAGCCAGTGGTTGCTTAAAACCATTCATTCCTCTGACTCAGTGGCTGCTGCCAGCCTGGTGATCATGAAAGTGCTTGCTGATGATAAAAGTGGCCATTCCTTTGCTGGAAACAGTCTGTGTAATGAGGGATTAAGGAGCTTCTGCTACAGAACGGTTCCCAAAGACCTCCAAGGGAAACTGGCTCGGCACGGGGCCATACAGCTGAAGAGGATAGAGGGCCAAAAGTCACGGTTGGTGCAGGCAATGAGCTCCTTGCTGGTGTTGGGGTGAGAGTAAAGAACAAGCTGCAGCTTTCCTGAACTTGTAGCACATGGAGCTTTGTGGCAGGAGGATCTTGTTTCCCTTAGTCCTAAATCATTGGCCCATGGGGCAGTCAGCTTTGCTTTTGATTCTGCTGCAGCAGAAACTCTGCTCATACTCCATAGCTTGTCTTTTCTCATTTAAGCCATTGATGTCTGCCACCTGCTGCCCATCCACTTTGGGCTGGTCACGGCGGGGCAGTTCTTGGACCCATGAGACCATTGCAGATCCTATGGCTGAATATTCAGCTGCAGGCTAAGGAGCTTCCTCCAACTGGAATTTACCCATCCCCCTGTGGTGGTCAGCAAGTGGACCCTGCTGGGCCTCCAATTGCTCAAGAGCTGTCCTGCATTTTCTCAGGACAGAGCAAATCTGCACAGTATGAATGCCCATATGTTGGTCCTTTGGGAGTCTGGGTCTTTCCTGGAGAGCCTATCTGTATGTAGGAGGTGCAGATGGACCTGCCACTCCCTTTGGGTGCTGAGACTGCTGCTCTCCTTGAAGGTGTCTCCTTCATGCATGGCCCAGGGTTAGTCAGTGCTGTAGAAGGCACTTCTTTGTCCCAGCCCCATGGATAACCAGGGCTCACGGGAGACTTGGATGAAGGTGCTCTTTTAGCTCATCAGCCTTTGAGATGGGGGCAGGTTCTCTGCAGAGCAAATGAGCTGGAATTATCATCCAAGCCAGGGTGATATTGTCACCACCTGAGACTAGTGTCTGCCACATGTGCCTCTTACCTGCAGGCAATCCTCTCTTTCCTTAGGGGAATGGACTGCATCCCTAGGGCTGGGGCAAAACTGTCTCTCTGCTTTCTGGGATATCTCAACACTGCTACTAGTTCTGTCACCTTCTTCCTAGGGATCTTGAAGCACTTTGCCAAGATATTTGTAGCGGGGAGATGGAGGCACAGGGAGGGGCTGTGGCTCGGTACAGCAAGCCAATAGGCAGAGCTGGGAATGAATCCCTAGATTCCTCTCTCTACAAGGGGCTGGGATTTCTCCTGACCTGCTGTGATGGGGATGGGGTGGACTGCATGGGAGCACAGAATTACATGGGAAAGACTTGATTTTAGAGTTGTAGTGTCTTCTGAGCTACTAGGGTTAGAGATTGTGGAAACGTTAACTGTTGCTGGAGTGGCCCAGAGCAGTTTCTGGGGAGCCTGGCCCTGCCCTCTGGGTGCTGCCACCTCCAGTCCCAGCAGTGGGACCTGTTGGCCTAGGAGCTCTTGAACTTAGAGTCATTGCTTTCTCTTACAGGTCAGACTTCAGAGCCAAAACCTCCTGCCCCTTCCGCACAGAAGACAGAGACTAACATGGTAAGGCCTGTTGGAGGTAGGAGTTTGCAAGATAGTACAAAGGAGCTGTCCCCAAAGAGAGGACAGATGTGCCATTGCTCAGGGAGATTTCATTCTTCTACAACCAATGCATTTCAAGATGTCTGGGTAGTGGGAGCTGGTAAGAGCTGCTAGGGAGGGGAGCATCAGCATATATCCTGCAAGGGAGGAGAATAACCATTCCTCTGGAATCAGTTATGGGCTCCTGAACAGCCTGCCACTGTGGCACTGGCTCCTTTTTGCACAGTGCTCCCCTGTGCCTGGGTATAGTTGCTATCCTACTGGGTTCCCCACTGCCCTGTGGGGCAGGAGTGACCAGTGCCAGGCTCCCTGGAAGCTGCTCCAGAGATGCCGCCCAGGCTTGCTCCCTGCCAGGAGCATCTTGGCAGTCCTTTGGCTGGGTCTGACCATGGTGTGTGTGTGTGTGTGCGCGTGCTGGGGACTGCCACACTGCAGGAGGAGCTTTGGGAGTCTCCATCTGTTCCCATGGTTGGGAAGAGGTAGTGCTGCCTTAGGTGGACACAAACCTTGTGTTTTCTGTGTTTCTTCAGGTGTCAGCAAAGACCTTCTCAGCCCAGATATCTCCAGCCGCACCACCTCCCTCGGCCTCTCCGGTTCCAGCCACCCCTCGGAAAAACAAAGCTGCCATGTGTAAACCACTGATGCAGAACCGGGGCGTTTCCTGCAAGATAGAAATGAAGTCCAAAGGGTGTCAGACAGGTAGGAGAACAAGACATAACTGTAGGATTACAAGGGTGTTCTGGAAAGGCAAGTGGCATGTCCCTGCTCCAGACTAAATGTGAATCTGGCTTGAAATGCTCTATAGAGCAGCTGGGTGTTTGGCACCGTGCTGAGGAGTCTCAGGACAGTGCAGGGCACGCCCAGCAGGGCTGGAGGTAGGAAGACCATTTCCATTATCAGCAAAAGGAGAGACACAGAGAGCACTGCAGCATGATCCCACCTCTTGTGGGACAACTCCTATTCCTCTGGAGATCGTCAGCTTGTCTGAGAGGCTGTCTGCTGAGCAGGTTCCACTCTGTAGCTCCTGTTGGTCATGTGTGTGTGGTCTCCACCATACGCAAGGCAACTAGAGCTTTCAGCAGGGCCATTTAAGAGAAAGGCTTGCATCTCTGGCTAAGGCAAGCCTCTTGTCACGGGGCAGTTTAGCTTGCTGTTGCTCCAGCTCTGCCCATGAGTCACAGAAGCTGGTGGCTGGGAGGGTTGTGGTGCTGGATGGCTGGGGGCATGGCAGTGCACAGCAGGGCTGGGGGTAGGAGCTGCTGGGAGCAAGCTCACTGATGTACTTTTGCTCTTGTCAGAGGCTGACTGGAAGCCCCAGGTGATTGTGTTGCCAATCCCCGTCCCGATCTTCATACCTGTGCCTATGCATATGTACTGCCAGAAAGTACCTGTGCCTTTCTCCATGCCTGTCCCGGTAAGTGACACACTCCAGCTGCTCATGTTCTCTTACTGTCTCAATCATGCCTTGCTGCAGCCTCCCTGCTGCTCTTCTCCTGCCTCTGCTTTTATGATAGTCAGCTGAGTGTCAGTTTTCTGCCTGGTGTGCTGCTGTCGACAGGTGCCTGTGCCAATGTTCCTGCCCACCACGCTGGAGAGTACAGACAAGATTGTGGAGACAATTGAAGAGCTGAAGGTGAAGATTCCCTCTAATCCCCTGGAGGCTGACATCCTGGCCATGGCCGAGATGATTGCAGAGGCTGAGGAACTAGACAAGGCTTCCTCGGACCTGTGCGGTAGGTTCTGCCATGGCTTGGTCAGGCCCAACAGCTGGGATCATGTGGAGTTTGCCAGCTCTTGGAGCTAGAGCATCTGCCTGGATTGCAGCTCCCCCAAAGCTTTTAAAAAGGGAGCAGGTAAACAGCAAGTCCTGAACTTCTGCTGAGGAGGTACCGGGGGGAAGAGCTGCAGCAGGGAGCAGTGTCTGCCACTGTCCCTTTTAGGGGTGCCAGTCTTGTGGCACATGTGCAGCACTTTTATTCAGGTGGCTGTTCAGGCTGTTAGCTAAAGCAGCTTCCCAACCAGAAGACTAGCAGTCCTGACCTCACAGGTCTTTTTACTTTGGGGTGCATTCCTCAAGCCCCAGTGGCTAGTTCTGTGGCTGAGGAGAGGACAAACATCCAAGGAAATGGATGTTTCCAAATGTGCAGGGAAAGCTGGGCAGTGCAGATGTCGTGGGGCTGCTCTGAGGACAGGACTGCTGCAGGGAGCCTGACTTATTTTCCAGCTGTCACAGGGAAAACAGACAAAAGACTTTCTTAAGAGTTGGGTTTATGATCTGCTTTTGCATTGCAGACCTGGTGAGTAACCAGAGTGCAGAGGGTCTCCTGGAGGACTGTGATCTGTTTGGACCAGCACGGGATGATGTGTTGGCTATGGCTGTCAAGATGGCAAATGTCCTCGATGAGCCGGGCCAGGATCTGGAGGCTGACTTCCCTAAGAGTAAGAGCTGGCTGAAGCAGGGATGTAGGGCTGCTCATGCTGCAGCAAGGTCTTCCTGGTGCCCTCAGCCAACTGTTGCCAGCAGCATTAAGAGCTGTGTGAATTTAACCTCCCTATGCCCTCTGACTGACCAGGCTTGAGGCCAGGAAGTGAGAGTCTTGCAGAGGACTGCTCACATCAGGGGTGAGGAGGCTACCGCTTTTGAAAGAGCGTGTGTTTGTCTGGACTAACTGACCTGTTGCTGACATAGATCTGCAAAGAAGGGGGAATGAGAAGCTGATTTTAACAGCACAAAGACCAGGGCAGCAGCACTGGTGTGTTTATGGATGATGATTCCAAAGGATCCAGCAAGGCAATAGACCTGGACAGGGCATGACATCCTGGGAGATGGCAGAATTCCTGAGTGTCCATTAGCAGGCAGAAGGTGGAAGAAGAGGCTGGAACTTGCAGGAATCTCCCTCACAGAAGTGCTGAGGAAGGATGCTAGCAGCAAAGGACAGAGAATTGGGGTGCCTGTGCCAGGCTGTCCCCAGTGCTGGCCTGGCACAAGGGGATGGGGAATGTTCCTTAGGTTTAAAAAACAAACAAACAAAAACATCAGAGGGGAGAACATAAAGCTCTGGTTAGTCTGAGAATGCTTAGCATCATCTGCCAGATCTGTATTTCCCTTGTTGGGCTGTAGCTAAAAGTTCATGCCAGGCAGTGGTGGAGCATGTGAAGCGTTGGGCTGCATCTTCCCTCTTTATCTTGCTGTAAGAACCAGGCCAGCACAAGGGACAGCATGAAAAGCCTCAACTGAGCCCTTCTGCCCGTGTTTCCTTTCAGACCCTCTGGACATCAACCCCAGCGTGGACTTCCTCTTTGACTGTGGGCTGGTGGGACCAGATGATGTGTCCACAGAGCAAGATCTGCCTCGTGCTGTCCGAAAGGTGAGCTCTCCGTAGGTACTGTCTGCTTAAAGTTCTTTGGGTTTGGAGTAGGAGCTGCCATCTGGGACATACGAGGTGAAGTGTGACAGAGGCTTTGGTGTGCTGGGGGGGTTGTGCCTTCTCCCTTCAGGGCATGTCTGGCATGTCCTGTGGGACACTCCTTGAATGAAAATACTTGCCTGTCACTTCGGAGGAGCTTTGAATGCCATGGGTCATGTGAGAGCTGGTCTCTTTTCTGCCTTTGGTCCTCCTAACTAATGGGCCTTGCTGGCTTAGCTGTCAGCAGAAGGATGCCTGCTGGCATGAGTGCAGGCACACTGGGAATGAGCTGGCAGTCAGCAGGTCTGAGGGGTGGCCGGGACTCTTGCATCTGTCCCAGGTAGGTGTCCAGTCTCACAGTACACCTCTCTGCAGGGGCAGAAGCGTCTGGTGCTCTCTGAAAGCTGCTCCCGGGACTCAGTGAGCAGCCAGCCCAACTGCACAGTGCTGAACTACTCATACGGTGTGAATGCCTGGAAGTCCTGGGTGCAAGCTAAGTATGCAGGGGGAGAGACCAGCAAGGGAGAGGAGCTACGTTTTGGCCGTAAGTGCCCTGTCTGGATGGGGTGGAGTGGCAGAAACGTCCCAGAACCTGGGTCTTGAGGTGCTCCTGGCCCTTGAGGCTATTGTCTGAGACTGATGCGCTTGTCTCCACAGCCAAGCCCATGAGGATCAAGGAGGACATCTTGGCCTGCACAGCAGCTGAGCTCAACTATGGCCTGGCACAGTTTGTCAAGGAGATAACACGGCCTAATGGAGAACGTTATGAACCTGACAGCATCTATTACCTCTGCCTTGGCATCCAGCAGGTGAGGGAGGGCTTACTTCCCTCAAGTTCTTCACAGCCAGACTTGGGGGTCAGATCTGGTGAGGGGAGTGTGTACCTTTTATTCTGCCTTCTGGGGGCCCAGAGAAGCTCACCGGACTCCCCTTCAGTGCTTCACCCCAGGACAGCAGCCCACCTGGTTCGGTCTTTGTTGCCAAGCCCATTGGGTAGGGTGGCAGCTATTCCCCAGCCTTGCACCTTTCTTGCACATCCTTGAGGAGGGCTGGGAGATTTCCCCAGACTCAGTCCCTTCTTCAGCACCAAGTCTGTTTTGTCATGTCCTGGGGTTTTCCTCACAGCCCTCGGAAGTGCATGGTTTTAGGAGTCTGCCCTGCAGGTCTGGTTGTACAAGGAGGGGTGCTCTGTATGTATGCCCTGGGCTCTCTGGGGAGGGTTTGCGTTCCAGGTGCTGACGTGTCTCTCTTGACTGTGTGTTCTGTCCTTTCTAGTACCTGCTCGAGAACAATCGTATGGTGAATATATTTACAGACCTTTACTACCTGACCTTCGTGCAGGAGCTGAACAAGTCCCTGAGCGGCTGGCAACCCACAATCTTACCAAATAGTAAGTGTCTCCAGATTGCCTTCAGTCACTACACATACCCAGTGTGTGCTGCTAGCCTTGGATCCTCTGGTCTGATTGTGCTCCCCCAGTCTCAACCCTCTTCCTTGGCATAGGCAGCACAGTCCTGCTGTGTCTTGGGGTTGTGCTGCCATACTGCCAGCAGAGACAGCCTGGTTTAGGCCTCAGCAGCTTCTGTTGCCCAGAGTCAGGGCAGCTGCGAGCAGAGCACAGCTGCTTTGTCTGCTGGGACAGTTTGAATCTTTACGACACTTCATAGTGATGTTTCTACCCTTTGGCAAAGAGGATACCAAGCCAGGAGGCACGCTGGCCCATGCCTTTGTGTTCCTAGCATATGGGTGAGCTCTGCATGCTGTGCTAAGTGTTGGCCAGGGTTGCTGTGCTGCTGCCTTGTGAGCAGACTAACTTAGAGCTCTGCAGAGGCTTTCCGTGATGCTGTGGTCTGGGCTGCCTTCCCTGCTGTGTCTTCTCAGTGGTTTGTTCATAGATCCAGCCTCACCTCTGCATATTGGCTGTCCCAGGCAGAGGCATTTGGCTCCGGACCTGTGTGTCTAGGCAGGAGCCAGCATCTAGCTCTGCTGATGGCTCTGGAGAAGTAACCTCAAGAAAAAGAGATGTTGTGAAGTGTCAGTCTTTTGCAGTGAGCTTGCCTGGGCAGGGTGAAGGGATTGCCACAAGGCCACTGTTGATGTGACCTGGTTCTTCTGCATGTTGCAGATACAGTTTTCTCACGTGTCGAGGAGGAGCACCTCTGGGAGTGCAAGCAGCTGGGCGTTTATTCACCCTTCGTGCTCCTTAACACCCTCATGTTCTTCAACACCAAGTTCTTTGGGCTGCAGACAGCAGAGGAGCACATGCAGCTCTCCTTCACCAATGTGGTGCGCCAGTCCCGCAAGTGCACCACGGCCCGTGGCATGACAAAGGTGGTGAGCATCCGCTACTGTGCTCCTGCCAAGCAGAAGAAAGGCCGAGGTAGGGTCTGATAGAGCATCTCTGCGTCCCTCTCCCTGCCTCCACCACTGGGTCCCAGCCGTGATCCTGCTCTCTCCCCCTCTGCAGATGGTAGTTCTGGAAAGCGGAAGCGCGAGGAGGAAGTACCGATGCTGGAGCAGCGGGAGAACAGGATGAACCCACTCCGATGCCCAGTCAAGTTCTATGAGTTTTATCTCTCCAAATGGTGAGACTTTCTCTGGAGAAGGGACATGTGCCATTTTGGGGCCACCTCTCAGTTTTGGTGGGGCCCTGTGGAGTGGCTGCTGCTCTCCAAACATTTGTACTTGAGTGTACTTGATTCTTGGCCAGGGTCTGCACTGCTTCTATACACACCATGGTTGAGAGAATGCTTCTCTCTGGCCCCTTCCACTACTTGCCTCTCTCCAGACAGGCAGGAGTGTGCAGTATGAGTCCTGGTGCTTGACTGGTTAGGGGCTTTAGTCCTGAGTGAGGAGCTGCAGACTCAGTTTGTGTCCTCATCCTGTCAAAGGATGTGAGTCTGTGACAAGCCTTGAGCCTCCCTTGATAACCAAGAGGGCATCCAGGCTTTCTGAGCCCCTGAATCTGATATCCCAGGGCTCACATTCCTCTCCCTTTACAGTCCTGAGAGTCTGCGGAACCGCAACGATGTCTTCTACCTGCAGCCTGAACGGTCATGCATCGCTGAGTCCCCGCTCTGGTACTCGGCCATTCCCATGGACCGGAGCATGCTGGAGAGCATGCTTAACCGCATCCTTGCCGTGAGGGAGATCTATGAGGAGCACAGTCGCCTCAGCAGCCTGAACGATGACATGGACTAAGAGCAAGGTGCTGCCAGGCTGGCTGCATTCCAGCCCTGGACAGCTGGTATCCCTGCCTCCTGCTACAGGGCAGGGGCCATGCAGCATGGGAGAGGACGGTGCTGCAGCAGTGCTGTCTCTTCGTCATTACCAGACTTGGACATCCCATCCTGCTCCTTACAGGCCTCTCCTATGTACATGGCCCCCACACTCAGCCCTGCCTCCTCTCACAGCTGCTGGGTGAGCCATCTTTGCTGG
>NW_010112839.1:3780-6101 GCF_000699245.1 Pterocles gutturalis | reverse complement strand
CCTGTGCCCCCAGCCCCCCAGCCCCCACACTACCCTCTTTTCCCCATGTCCTGGGGCAGGAACCGCACAGTAGGGCAGAGCTTTGTCTGGACCAGCAGCTCCGGGGCTTTTAATTCCCCCTTCCTTTAGCATCCCCCTTGCAAGACTACAGGTGGCATGGTAGCAACAGTAGCTCTGCTGCTCTGGCAGAATGGTGTTTTCAAGCCAGTGGTGAAGGACCACCAGCAGGCTGAGAGCTGTTGGGTCAGGGGCAGGGCGAGGTTTAGGTTTGGGCTGGCTGTGGGGAGTGGAGCCAGCCAGCGCTGGAACATGAGGGCAGAGACCCGGCCTGGCTATGCGCACACCTCCCTTGTATACAGGCGGGGCTGCCTCCCTCAATTAGTCAATGTTTTCTCACTCGGTGGAAAACTGATGGAGATGGGTCTGGGCCAGTGTTCCCCCTCTCTCCCCACTTTACCCTGTCCCAGCATAACCCCCCTCCCCAGTGCAGGGTGCCATCAGTGGGTCCCTTCACTCTGGCCAGGGGCTTAGGCAGCGGTGAGGAGAAGCAAGGAGCTCTGCCTGGCGTCCCTCTCCATCCCAAAGGAGTGGGGTGCCAGTCCCTGCCTAGGGTGAGCCTGGCTTCAGCTGTGCCACTTCCTGCTGCCTCCTGCCCCTCCTCGTGTTGTGGTCGTATTTCTTGAGCTGTACATGGGTCTCCTGTTGAGCCTGTATATATTGTTCTGGGCCCTGGCTCAGGGCCACCTGTCCTCTGTGTCCATGTGAAGAGTGAGCCGCTCACCAGTCTTGTTGTAGTAATGCCAGGGCAGTAGGACTAACCCTGTGTCTCTGGAAACCATTCATTTCAAATAAAAATGTGGAAAACTTTTGGCAGCCCCTGCTTTTCCCCCCCTAGGCAGGGTAGGTGCTGTGGGAGAGCAGGGCCAGTGTCCCACTGCTGCCATGCACCTCACTCCTGTCCATCCCTGCCTGCCTGTGCTGCCTGCACTTCCTACCTTGTCTGGCTGCTGGTGTGCTGCCAGCTCTGGCATGCTGGGATGGCCCCTGACCCTGTTCCTGCTACTGCCGGCCTGGCGTGCCTTCCCTGCTTCTCCCTGCCTATCCCTTGCCCCTAAGGCTGCAGCCCAGCCCAACCCAACCCAGCAGTGGCCCTGCCCTGGCCAGGCGGTGTCCATGGGATGAACCAGTCTGAGCGATGCCGCGGTGCCCGTGGGCAGAGCAGGAGTCGAGTGAGGTGCAGTGGGTGTTTATTTGCTCCCCCAGAGCTGACAGGCCCCTGCCCCAGCCCAACCCTACCCTCAGCCCCACTGCTCCCAGGAGCAGAGGGAACAGCTGAGCTGTGTCCCCAGGGCCGTGCCCATCTCTTGCACTGGCAGTGGGGTCCATGCCACAAGTCTGAACTGCAGGCAGAACGACAGCTGTGGACACTCATGCACCACCCATCCCTGAGCATCCCAGCAGGCTGTGTTCACACTGCCAGGTCTGCTGCTCGTGCCTTCCCGTGGGACCCACTGGCCACCCCCAGCCATGCACCCACCTTCCCCAGGGGTGCCAGGCCATGGGGGGGTCTGTCAGCAGCCATGGGGCTGCCACTGCCAGGCAGGGTGACATGGGTGCTGCAGGGCAGCACAGGACCACCAGGACTGGGCAGGATGCGGGACTTGGGGCCTGGCCCCTGCCGGCACTTGGTGAGACCCAGGTGGTAGATCTCCACCAGGTTTAGCAGCAGGGACACGCAGGCCACCCCCAACATGAAGAGGATGAAGATGGTCTTCTCGGTGGGCCGGGAGATGTAGCAGTTGACAGTGTTGGGGCATGGCCAACGGCTGCAGGTGTAGAGGGGCTTCAGCTGGAACCCATACAAGGTGTACTGGCCCACAATGAAGCCCACTTCCAAAAGAGCCTTGAAGACGACATTGCAGATGTATGTCTTCAGGATGGCCCCCCGCATGCAAACCCGTCCCTGCATGTCCCCAGCAGGGAGCTGGGGCTGCCTGGGGCGCTGCCGCCTGGCCCGTGCCACCAGTTGCTGCTGTGCCTTTTCCTCCAGATGCACCAGGTGCAGGATGTGTCCCAGGTAAACAAGGCTGGGAGTAGAGACGAAGATGATCTGCAGGACCCAGAAGCGGAGGTGGGAGATGGGGAAGGTGCTGTCATAGCAGGCACTCTGGCAGCCAGGCTGCTGCGTGTCGCAGGAGAAGCCAGACAGCTCATCGCCCCAGACCCGCTCAGCAGCCGCCCCCAGCACCAGGATGCGGAAGACGAAGAGGACGGTGAGCCAAACCTTTCCCACCACTGTGGAATGATCCTGGGCGCTCTCC
>NW_010112839.1:1604-3690 GCF_000699245.1 Pterocles gutturalis | reverse complement strand
CGTGGTGCCCTGCAAGACAGCTGCCCTCCAGACACGGCCACTCCACAGCCCGCCAAACCACCACCCCATCCCCCAGCTGGGTGGGCATGCAGGACCCCAGCCCAGGGTTGTCCCTGGAGTGTCCCCACCCTGTGCCCCATGAAACCGCCTAACCTGTCACAGGGAGGGTATCGGGAGCAAAGACCTCTGGCAGAAAGCAGCCCTGCCACACCGGGCCCTGGGGGACACCGCGGTGGTGAGCCGGCATGGGGACCCCTCACCGTTGGCAGGTGCGTGGGGCAGAGCCTGGTGCTCCCGCGCCGTTGGCTTCCCTTGGCAAGGTGGTGTGGGAAGCTGCAAGGCCCCTTCCTGGCTGGTCCCCAGCTCCTCAGCAGGGTGCGGACAGGTCTGCCTGGCTCTGTCCGTCCATCCTCCCAACGGCAGGCGTGGGGTTGTTGGGCATGAGACAGCTGTGTACCCCATTGGCTTTTGTTGTGACTGGCAGATGAAACAGCCACTGGGAAAACTTTTTCCCTCTATTTTTGGTCTGGTCACTTTTCTAAATATATTCAGGGCTGCAGGGAACGGTGCTGGGGGAGTGTGAGCCCTTGGACACTGCGCAATGGCACCTAGGGGTCACTGTTCCTGCGTGCCAGCTGCCAGGACACTGCAGCCATGGCCCTAGCCCAGCCTGGGCACTACAGCCCCCACAGCCCCTGCTGGCACCCGCCTGGGCTAGGGTGCAGGGGTGGGCACCTCGCACTGGCACCCCAGCCCCCAGCACGTCCCGGCCAGAGCAGAAAGAAGGGAGGCAGTGCCTGAGAACAGAGATTTAATGGCCCAAGATGCCCTCCTGGCTGTCCGGGAGGGCTGGACCGGCACCTGAGGGATGCTATCCATGGGACAGGGACAGGGACAGCACAGGCCCATGGGGCAGCTGTGAGGCTGGGGCAAGGGCTGGGGTCCCCATGGTGCTGGCCCTAGCAGGCAGAGCAGCGGTCACCCTTCTCCTGCAGCCCAGGGTTGCGGCGCAGCATGTCCTTGAAGGAGCTGTCCTGCTCCGTCAGCAGCTGGTTGATCTCATTCTGCTTGTACTCGGAGGAGAGCTTGTGCCCATAGAAGGAGCCCTTCACCGATGGGGGGTTGGAGTTGTGCTGGCCTCGGCGGGCACAGGCCCGTACCACCAGGTAGACCAGCTCCGCCATGTTGAGGACGATGCAGATGCTGGAGGTGACCAGCATGAAGACGGTGAAGATGGTCTTCTCAGTGGGACGGGAGATGAAGCAGTCGACGATATTGGGGCAAGGGTAAGCCTCGCACTTGACCAGCCGCACCATCTGGTAGCCCGGGTAGAGCATGTAGAAGATGTACATGAACACAGCCTCGAAGACCAGCCTGAAGACCACGCTGAAGACGTACGTCCACCACAGTGAACCCGCTATGCGCATCTTGTGCTTCTTCACCTCCTCCATGTGCTTGGGGTCTGCGTGCCCTGTCAGCACCAGCAACTTCTTCTCCTGATGCTGCTGGTAGGCCACGTGCATGGCCACAAGGAGGGCCGGCGTGGTGACGAGGATGAGCTGCAGGGCCCACAGACGGATGTGGGAGATGGGGAAGAAGTGGTCATAGCATACGCTGTTGCAGCCAGGCTGCTGGGTGTTGCAGGTGAAGGCAGATTTCTCATCCCCCCAGACACTCTCAGCTGCAACCACCAGCACCATTATCCGGAAGATAAAGATGACGGAGAGCCAGATGCGCCCGATGGCAGTGGAGTGGCGGTTCACCCCACTCAGCACTGTATAGAGGCCGGCCCAGTTCATTGTTCCTCACGTCTGCAGGGGTGAGCAGCCAGAGATGGTGTTAGGAGTAGGAAGGGCCCATGGCTGAGAGCCACTGTGTCCTGGCCCTGGTGACAGCAGCCCCGGCAGGGACCCGGGAGCAACTGGCTACTGGAGTCCTGGTAGGTGGACAGCAGGATGGACAGACAGCAGTGTGGCTCCTGCTGCTGACATGGCTCAGAGCAGTATTTTGGCCAGAGCAGGCAGGAGACCAGTTGGCCCTGCAGTGCCAGCTGCTCCTGCCCTGCCACCACCCACTGGCCTGGGGG
>NW_010112839.1:1340-1590 GCF_000699245.1 Pterocles gutturalis | reverse complement strand
GATGAGGCTTCCACACCTCCACAGGGACCCCCAATCTGCACCCAGTGCTGAGGTCTCCGGGTAGGGATTGACCCAAGGAGCTCCATGAGCTCCTCTGCACCATCACCTCCCTGCCCTCATCCCCTCATTCCCTTCAACAGTGGGTCTGGGAAGCCCCGAGCTGGGATTCCCTGTGCAGCCATGCATTGCCACCCTCCTAGAGCCATCCCTGCCTGGGGAGCATAGGGTGACCCCACACCCCAAGCACAGA
>NW_010112839.1:984-1328 GCF_000699245.1 Pterocles gutturalis | reverse complement strand
ACCCACCAGCACTGAGCAGCTGCAGGAGCTGCTTTCCTGCCCCAAGCACAAGGCTGGTGGGCTGGGACCTGCCCTCCGGCCACCCCCGATGTGGAGGGTTCCGGCAGCGCATACCTGCCGGTGAGGAAGGGTCCTTGCGAGCTGCCCCCAGTAGCCCTTCTAAGGTCTCATGTCTCTTGCAGGAGAGCTCTGATCCTCCTGCCCTCGTCTCTATCCGCCACTGCCCTGCACTGGAAGTCATATGCTGCTTTATAAACTATTTACATACAAAGGAGCCTTTATCAGCCACTGAACAACATACTTTAGCATTCAGATCCAACGCCCTGACTTCCGCCCACCCCAGC
>NW_010112839.1:654-964 GCF_000699245.1 Pterocles gutturalis | reverse complement strand
CTGCCCCAAGCCCTGCACCCGCTCCCACTTTGCCCCAAACTGACCATGGCTATGGCCTTCCTGACCACTGGCCGCAGGGCGCACATCACTCTCCCTGGCAGGACCTGCACCGTGAGCATCACTGGGCTGGATGGCCACCTGAAGTGCCTGAGGGGTCCCTTCCCCAGGATGCATGGCAGACCCCAGCTGCATACCCATCCCACACAGATGGCATGGGGCACCGTGACCAGAGACAGGGTCTGGCTGCTCCCCAGCATAGCACTGAGCAGTCTGTAGGGACCCATGGGGCTGAGTGCTCTGGGTACATCCC
>NW_010112839.1:381-605 GCF_000699245.1 Pterocles gutturalis | reverse complement strand
AGCGACAGCGAGGAGGGTGCTGGAGCTGCCCTGCATATGCCCTGCCCCATTGGGGACATGCAAAAGAGTCCATCAGGGTGATGCTGGCTGTGCACTAATGGGCTGTGCTTAGTGCTGAGAGCAATGTGCCACGGGAGCTACGCTCCTCTCATGGGACAAGAGGTCAGTGTTGCTGCTCCAGTGCTCAGACACGCTGGGGGGGGGAAAAACACCCCTGCTTTGAG
>NW_010112839.1:0-238 GCF_000699245.1 Pterocles gutturalis | reverse complement strand
GGGTGGCAGGGCAACAGTGCCATCCCAAATGTCACCTCCACCCCTTCGCCCAGCATGTGAGCACCTGGAGCTGCACAAACTGTGATGGGCAAAGACCCTCCAGTGAAGCCACGGGGAGGACAGCTGATGCCCAGGCCATGCTCTGCCCCTCTCCCCACGGGACCCAGCACCCCTGGCTCTGCCCTCCCTGGCTCACAGACAAGCCTTTCTGTGGCCCCCACCCTGGCCCCCCTGGTGT
>NW_010112838.1:85232-102737 GCF_000699245.1 Pterocles gutturalis | reverse complement strand
TTTTAATATATATATATATATATATCATACACACGGGACTAGATTTGAGCCATTTGTCCCAGCATCTTAGAGTTTAACAGCTGTGTTATGAAAATGGATTCTACCTTAACTGTAAAGAGTCTGGAATGGAAGGAAGGCTGAGAGAAAGTTTTCAACACAGTTTGAAGACCTTCATATAGCAGGACATAGAGGAAAGCTACAAGATATTTAGGTATGCTTGGGACAGGCTGTAAAATTAGCAGATACTGGGAATTGGATGAAAAAACAAGAAAAAGAAATTAATTCTGAGCCATTTTATTCCCAGAGGCACCAGTAATTAAACAAAAGGTTGCACTACCATCAATCCGAGCACAAGCAGAGTTGTAACTCATTCAGCTCATTTAGTAATACTTGCTGTGGAAACAAAAACCTTGGGGGGAAATAGTCAAAGAATGCTTAGCTTTGGGAGTGCAGTTACAACTCTACCAACATTTGATTTTCCATCGGTCTTTTTTTGAAGGGTTCTACAAATCCCTTCTAGAGAACTTTACCCTAAGGCTTTGTTTCCTAAGAATCAGTATTTAATGTATAGAATAATTCTGTTTCAAGATGTATGTTCTAAACAACCTCCTTACTGAGGGTATATTCAGCAGTTACCATGAATCTTTTTCTCAAATTATACAGCCAAAAGGCTTTTAATTTTGAAATACCCAAGATATCAAAGAAAACTTGAGCAGTTTCTAAAATAATTAATCTATTGGGTCATAGGTGATTATTCAGTATCAGACAAAAGTGCTGCCAAATAGAGGCAATCATCTCATTAGTGTATTTATGCTAGTACTGCATCTGTCTGGGATGCAGCTAACTTTCTTCATAGCAGCTCATACAGTGATGTTTTAGATTTGTGACCAAAATAATAATGATAACACACTAATGTTTTAGCTATTGCTGAACAGTATTTGCACAGTGTCAAGGCCTTCTCTATTCTACTCTGCACCCCCAGCGAACAGGCTTTGGGGTGTGCAAGAGGTTGGGAGGGGGCACAACCAGGCAGATGACCCAAACAAACCAAAGAGATATTCCATGCCATATAACATCATGCTCAGAAACAAAATGGAGAGGAGGGGTTTTTGGGAGGTTAGCTCAGGAACTGGTTGGGTATTGGTCTACCTGTGGACAGTGGTGAGTGATTGCCTTCTCATCACTTGTTTCATTTTGTGTTCTTTCTCCTTCTACTTCTCTTTCACTTATTAAACAATTTTTTATCTCAACTCACACATTTTCTTCTTTTACCCTTCTTCTTCCCCTGTCCCACTGGGGGTGGGGAGGGGGAGTGAGGGGGTGACCCACGACACTGTTCCATATCTAAGTGAAATAACTGTTATCAGACACAAACTAGAGGTGGAGCAGCTCTGTCTCCTAGGTCTTTTAATTCAGCATGACCTATCAGCCCCTTGGAAAAAAATCCTATTTGAATTTATTATAAATGTAGAGAACATAGTCTTCCACTGTTCGTTATTGATTAGATAGCCTTTTTTACAGCTAAATCTATATTATGTGATGCATTTCTTTAAAGAATTCTTGCAACAAATAACTTGGAACTGCCTGGCATAACAGTCATGACAGACCATCTTTTAAACTTTCCTTAATATAAGCAAGTATTGCAATTGACTTACTCCTCTTCACATCTGTGACTGACTGATTTGGGTTAGCCAAAGAAGTACTATTTTGTGTGCCGGTGTTACCAGTTCACTGCATCAACCACACAGAATGTATTGCATCAATTTCCACTAGTTTGTGGTGCTCAAAAATCTTGCTGTAACGTAATTCCTCTACACTGTTATATTCTAGGATGACAGTTTTTTATATACAGAATAATTATAAATGTATATTAATTAGAAAATATATATAGGAATAGGTTCTACATCACACACTTGTGTAAAACTAAATGAAAGCTACAGATGTATAGGTAACAGTTACATGGTTATTAGTCAATTACTGTTACAGACAAGCTAAAACAAACCACCGAGCAGACCAAGACAAATCCAAACAAGGCCGGATGAGTCCTGAGAACTGTATTTTCAATTTAACATAAAGCTTGTGACAAGCTAAAAATTATGACAATACTGTATTTACTGGCTATGAAAGCTATGCTGGGTTTAGCAAAGTCTAAAAAAGATACTCCATGGGATATTGTGAGGAAAATGCACATACAAGACTTAAACCAGCCATGGACATATTTCAGGCAAAAGAAACCAGGAAACTGCACACTGATAAGTAAGATCTTCAACCTGAAACCATAAAGAACAGTTACTCTCATACATGGCACCAGAAAAAGGTGAACCAAGATGAAGCTAAGTGTATCTTAGGAAGGTGGAGTAATGTGTCAACCCTCTTCAGGAGAAGAGTTAATCTAGGCAGTGATGGACTGATCTGAACCACTTGAAAGACTGCTGAAAAGTAATTATCATTAAGCAAAGGTGACCAAAGACATTCTTCTAGATGTTTTTCCAGTTGACTCATATATATCATAAGTGTATATTAGAATTATTGAGGATGAAACTGCTGTTCACCTCAGCACATCAGGGTAAAGGGTAATGATCAACTGAAATGTAAACATGAATGTGAAAACACCAATATTTAATGTTGATTATGGCATAGGTAAAGGAGTGAAGTGTAAGCAAATCTAAAGTCCTTCTCTACTCAGAAAAGCTTTCAGACATCTCTGTGATGTTCTTTTGACTTGAATGACAGCTAAGTGTATTTTTGTGTTTGAAAATATATCAGAACCTATTATCCCCTTTTTTTTAAAAATATTATTTTGAATAAAAATGCTTGTTAGTTAAAATTTCTAAAAATTAAATCTTAACATTCCAAACAAGAACAACCCTATGGCACCTCTGTGTCTGTCTCTCCTTCCTGCATTAGACCTTCTGCTTTGAACAGACATTACTGAAGCATGAAACATTTCAGTGAACATAGTCATATGAAGTTCAACTATATTGAACACAGAAATTGCTCACTGAATTAAAAAAAAAAATAATTGGGTCTTATCAAACACAGATAATTTATCTGTCCATCTTAAAGTTCTGTATGCCACCCAGAAGCACAGATTCTAAGAAAGTATCTAAATATCTGATCAGTCACTGTGCATATAACTCCTGTTTCCAGTATCCTTTACAACAATGCAGGACTAAAAGTCCCAAAGAAAGAAAAAAGGCAGAAAAGATATAAATATTTAGTTTATGAACAGCCAAAGCAACACCTGAGAAATAACCTGCCAGAAGTAATTAGGACATTGTTTTTAATAACAAGGAATAAGGACAACGGTAAATTTGTCTTATCTGTTAAAAGAGGGTCCATTGCAAACCCATCAATGGATTTAATCAGACAATTAGATGCTCTGCAAAGTCTCCTGTGTTCTGCTCTGCCTTGCATAAGCACATTTCAGTAATTGTTTCCACTGCCCTTTGTACCTACTAAATGAATGATGAATAGTTATTAAAACTATGGCTCAGTACAATTATTTATGTGACATATTTCACAAAATACATGTTTAATTAAAAATCAGCAATGCAATTATGAACATCATAAAGGAAATAACAAAAGCAATATTAAACAGTTAATTAGGTGTTTTTTTCTCTTAGAAATGAAGTCAAGGTACTCCATGTGCATACCTAAAATCCTTCATTGGAGGTATTTCACTTCTGTTGGTATTAGCAAAAATATTAACCAAAATGTGTGAGAAAACCATCTTTCACTGCACGACACTTAACTAATTAAGAATGAAGAATATTCAACTCAAATGAACAGAGCCAGTCTTCTACTCCCTTCTCACAATTTTACAGGAAAACCTGACTTTCAGGAAAGCCATCTCTCCTCATTCATGCACATTTTGACCTCCTCCAGGAAGAGCTGTCCAAACGCCTGGCACTGGAGCCGTGGTGGCTGGGCGTGTACCCCAGACCAGGCAGGGCCAGGTCACCTCACAGCCACCTGCTCTACTGGACACAGAAGCCACTCCCCCATCCTGGTCACATGGCAAACTTCCCACTTCCTTTTACCCCTGGAGGATGCTTTTTCTGCCACCATCAAAACCCACATGTTCCCAGGCTGTGCTGTGATTGAATGGCAGCTCTGGTTCCACCTTCCTCTTCAGCCTGGAAGCACATCACAGCCACAAAGCCCCTCCCACATCCCCACTTAGGGGCTGCCATTTTCCTTCAGCCTCCATTTTGGAGTGCTACTTCGAGACAGCCACCATCTTGTAACTGGGGTTGCCATTTCTCAACAATGTTGTACTCCAGGTGATCTTAGAACATTCATTGTTTGCTTGTCTGCTTTTCAGACCCAGAAAGCACCCCTCTTTCCCAAAAGGGGCCATTTTTTCACAGGGACACGATGTTGTTAGTATCATGCTCTATGTGATCTTATCCTCTATGAAAGCTGCCTTTCAGCCACTGTCTTTTTATTCTGTGTGATTGCCGTGCAATAAAATAGTCCCGTTTCACTAAATCTGTAAATAGCCTAGTCAAAAATCAGGTAACAAACAATATTGACACAAAGGACTGTCACAGCTATTGTGGGAAACTATTCTACGATTCTATGCCATCTTCCATTTTTATAGAGTTGGTAGTTTGTGCATACTTTGTAAACAGAGAATATAAAATATAAAGGATCCTAAAAGGGAAAATCAGGGAGTTCTCAACATATTTCTCTATCCCTTAACCCACTGCAACTTTTATTCAAAGCATCATGTAATTTCTCTCTAATATGGATTTTTTCTCTTATACGTGCTCTTTCCATGTAGCGTGCAACATAACCTGATGTGGTTACTGAAGTGTTAGAAAAAATAAAATTTTGACTTTTCACATTTATTTCTTTACAGTGAAATCTCTCATAATCTGTATTTATGAGCTGAAAGAATAATTCAGAAATAGCTTTTCATATGATCAATATTTCTCAGATTAACTAACCTCTAAAATGCAAAGCAAGATGCAGTAAAAATGTATTTCAAAATTAAAAGATTCAGATAAATTCAACATAATTTTCTGACCACAAACCACACAATTCATTAGGTGGTTTGAGCGCACCAACTTCTCCACTTCCAGTTATCACGAGTACTATACTTCCAGTTTTTATGTAATTACATTTTTTTTAATTCCACTTTTTTCTTGTCCCATCGTAATGATACTGCAACCTAAATACTAAAAACAAAAACAACAAAACCCCCCAATTTTTCTTATCAAGCTAAGCATTTATCATAAAGACATACTTGTTCAAGTATTTATTCAAGGCTGATAAGCTGTATAAATTTTTGAAAAGCCATTTTCTGCACCACTTAACATCAATGACACACTGTCAATGCAAGAGCGATATTCCTTACACAAAAAATATACACTAATTATGGAACGAAGAACTGATTTCTATAGTTAAATATGCAAACAAGACTATAGAAATCTGTATGCACCAAAGTTGCTTTCAGAATTGAACTTTGCAGCACTACACATGTTTGAAGCCACATTTCCATCCTGTTTCAAGCACTGACAGTGCAAATGCACCAAGCCCAGCCCTGCAGCAGGCAGCACACAGCAGTCTCTACCACTGGGCTCCAGGGTACTGCAACCCAAGTCACAAGGGTGCCTATTAGGAGGAAGATATTAAACCTACTGAAAAAATGTTGTTAGCTGAAGATAGGCTGCGTAAGGTAATGATGGTGTGTCCTCATACAGTAGTTTCTCTTTTTTTTCCCACTAATAGGGCTGTGCCAGTACAAATCACTGGCAGTGCTTTGAAAGGAAGTTGCAACTAAATGTGCACATACAGATTAGCTACAGGTCACTGTGGTGGGAATATTTAGATTCATCAGGGCAGTCTCAATCTTCAAAAACCAAAAAAAAAAAAAAAAACCACCACCAAAAAACCCACTTTATTAAATTCATTCATTAGTAGCAGACTGTGCTAATTTCTAGTTCTTAACGATCATCCCTACAAACACAAAAGTGTCCATTTTTGACACTCATATTCTAGCTTCACCATGTGTTTATAGTACAGTTAATGCTCTATAATTAGCACTGATGACTGTGGTCTTTGTTGGGTTTTAGTTGTGTCCATGCAGGTGATTAGAAAAATGGGTTGTCTTTCTACTCCATCCCTCCTTGCTTATGCTTGATTTTCTGTGCTGTTTGACCCTCTCTCAAAAGGGGATCTTGTCTGCAGTAGGTACAGTTTATCTTGGGTTTGGTTGTGTTAGTCATCATTCTCACATCTCTGGTGTGATGCTCTGATACTTATCTTGTTCCTTGTTCTTTATCTTGCAACTTTCTTTTGTTTACCCCTTTGGAGTCAAATTGTCCCCATACTTATATAAAATATATATATAAAATCTTTGTGCATTGTGTCTGGCTATGCCATCACAATATTACAAAATACTTACATGCTGTTACACTATTTTAATATGCTTATGCTTGTGTTGGGGGCAAGTCATCTCTGCTTAATCCTTATTAAGAGTTTATAGGGTCACAAGATTCTGCTCTAACTACAGAAGGTGCTGGAGAAACAACAACAGAAGAATTTGACCTGGGGTTGCTGCAGGTCTGAAATGCAGGCAAGTCATGCACCTGCTTTGCTGGGCTTGCCGCAGTAAAAAGATACAGGCTGAAGGGATTTTTCAGGTGATTCAGAGTCGTTAGAAGAAATTCAGCATAACTTCTCACTCATTGTTCATAGGAAGTGTTGAAGGTGGCCTCTTTTCCTTTTTAAAATATTTTATAGAAAGCCCTATATAATTAATTGAAGTATGACTTACCTCTGTTTAAGTGTCTTACACTAACATTTCCTACACATCAGGGCAAAGGAAGATTATGACCCTGTTCAGAGAAGAAACCACAGGAGTGCTTGCTCTTTCTCCATCTTCATGTGTAGGATGAATGTAAAAACCAAGCATCCTGTACCCTTGTAGTAAACAGTGAACCTGAAACTTGCACCTGGAGCCATAAGGAAGGGCATTGCATTTGTCATATTAATGGTATATTACATTACCTGCCACAGCTAATATTAGGCGTGCCTCCCCTAGTGCTGTGGAATCACCAGGCAAAATACCCCTGATGCTCCAGTGTTGCTGTTACAGCTATCACTAATGAAAGCAACATACTTATCTTGATAAGAACAACAGGCTTCCAAAGCAGATTCACTTTCTGTTTCATCTGTGTTTGCTTATGGCACGAAAAGGAAGGAAGGGGAAGGAAACAAAGGAAAGGCTCCTTCAGAATGACACATTTTGGATACTCTGCTTCTTAAAACATAATAACACCTCATAGAATTTTAATTAACAACAGAAAAAAAAAAAGATGAGTTTTGCATTTCTTTACTTTATCAAAAGACTCAGTTGGTGTAAAGTCACTGGGGTCCAGAAAAATAATGGAATAGCTCTGCTAACAGCTTTCTTTTTCTCTGGCACTTCCAGTGTTGAAAAGCAATAGCTGTGTGAGTCATCAAAAGCCTAGAGAATCAGTTTCTCTGCGGTGGTTATGAGATATTAGATATTGGATGGTACCTGAAAATTGGAAGTAAGAAATTTTATACATTGTTAAAACTGGATGAAATAAACCTATTGGGTAGCATTTACAGAACAATGGTTCTATCTGGAAAAAAAAAATACCAAACCTAATATTTTCAGAGTGTCAACTCAAATATTTTGGCATTTTAAAATCTTGGGTGATATTGCTAAAGATAAAAATACTTTACTATTGTTGTGATTTTTGGTGGACTGTCCTTGACATAACTTTGTTTAATTGAGTTACACTCAGAGACAGACAAACTTCTTTGTTAAAATATGGAAGAGAACTCAAAGAGAAGGTTTTTGAATTTGTTTTCATTACTGATTGTATCCAGCTGGATTTGAAAGTTAATAGAAGAAAGTTCATAAAGTCTTCATCATTTGGCTTTGAAGAAGAGTTTGTTCTTTGATTCCTGTATTCAATAGACTCATATCCTGTATAGTGGTTCGAGACACTAACAGTTTCAAAAAATATTTTAACATTCAGATGACAAATACAGAGTTCTTACAGACACAGAGTACCGGTGATATCGTATTCTACAGAACTGCAAACGAGCCAAGAGGACTTCTTTCTTATTGAAAAAACCTTTCCTGTAGGGCAGATTCTCAGATTCTTTTCCAGGCAGTGGTATCCTTCTTTTGCATAAGCATTTAACTCTAACCTTGTGTTGAAAGAATACACTCACTCATCTTTGTGAAAAGAAGGAGATTTGGTACAAATGTTCATGGGTAGAGAATATAAGGAATAGACTTCAAACTATCTTAGGCTCAGGTGAAGGGAAAATCATTTAGAAGGTAAAGATAAAACACAGAGCAAGTGAGAAGCTCAAAAAAGTCTGACCAAAGGATGTGAGGGCTGCTGCTGGAGTTCACACTGGAACAGGCCAGTCCATGTATCCCATTTCATTAATTAGAAAGTTGATTAGAATCGTTAAGGTTGGAAAAGACCTCGAGGATCATCAAGTTCCCTGAAGAAGCTTTTATCTGGAAAATGCCTGGGGGTTTACTGCAAAGGCTTTTTGAAGGATTGAGGTTAGGGTTACACTTATGGAGTGAGCAAGAGAAAGCCCAGACCTCCACTTAGGCTTGGTCCAGATGCATACTCAGGGAGATTGCGTAGGCTGCAGGAAGAATCACCCCTGCAGAATTTCTTTCTCCAGTCAATGACTCAGGGTCCTTGGCAATGGCTAATCTGAGCAGTAAAGTTAAGTTTGAGAACAGGAAAAAATCTCAAGCTCCAATCAGAGGTGGTCTTGAAGGGAGTTGCCAAAGGAAGGTGAGGCTGTGAGTTCTCCCAAGAACTTTTTTTATCTGGGCAATGGCTGAGGGATCTTGTCTATAGTGTGGCCAAGAGTGAGGGTTCATTTTAGAGCTTAGATAAGGGTTAGTTTGGAGAACTAGAAAAGTCTAGGGCTCAAGTCACACCAGCACTGTTACAGGGCTGACAGAGCCGGATGCAATCTGCAATAACAAAACCTCCCCTGGGAAATCATTCATCTAGGCTATGGCTGGGTTCTCTGGTAAAGACTTAGGCAAGCACTGGTGTGAGTGTTAGGGATAGGTTTATGGGTCAGCTTGAGGGGAAAAAAATACAAGCTTCAGTTAAAGCAGGATTGGAAGAGGATGAAAAGGGTACTTGCAAACTGCAAAAAGAGTATTCCCCTGAGAATTTATTCCTCTGGGCAATGACCTGGATGCCTTGTCTAAAGCTCAGCTGAGTGTTCAGGTAGGACTGAGAGAAAGGAAAAACCTTGAACACCAGCAGCAGAGTCTCTGCTGGACTGAAGCTGACAAGATTCCTTCCATTTCTTCCTCCAAAGTAGGTAATGATAACAAAATTCTGTATGCCAAACTAATTCTTATCAAATCAAATGAATGCATACTTGTCTCTGATTCAAGTTACTAGTCCAAGATGAGCTAAGGCAGTGAGACTCTCTTCTGAAATCAGCTGTGTGTCCCTTTGTCATATTTAATGATACAACCTATATCAGATCTGAGGCACAAGGTATAATCAATTCTCCTGACAGTTCGACTAAGCGTGTTTTTCACCAAGGATCCAGTGCATACTACGGGATAAAAGAATAATGTAGTTGTGAGAGAAACAATAGCAGTTCTGCACTCTTCACGTATTCCTCCAGAAGTGCATCTGCTGCACATCATGGGCACTTTCAGCATTTGGAAATAATCAATTCAATTAATTGTTTTTAAAGAATGGACAGAAAGCTTAATCAGGACTTCAAGATATGAAATGTACATAGTACATACAAAAATTAGCCATCTAAGTGCCTCTCACCATCTGCCACAAAGCTTGCCTCTATCTTTTTTACCCAGTGGGGTACAAAAGCTACCTGTGCTACCCTGACTGTGAAATGAGGAACAACTTATTCCCTCTGCAAAAAAAGAAGCTTGACAGGGACTGCAGTTTTGATGGTCAAATTAGTCATAGGCTGGCTGTATTTTGCAATAGTTTCTTTCTTAAGAGGAACAATTTCTCCCTTTCCAATAAATTACACGTTGGAGTTATTCCTCTGCTAACAGCTACATCTTTTACATTTGTGATAAAATATCCCAACTATTTGGTAACTGAAGGTAATTTACTTTGTAGTTTATTTATTTTCCCTTGCAATGTGTAGTGTATACTAGTCGCTACAATGAATCAGACCCATAAATATAACTTACTACACAAATATTTCCATAATAAGAATGAGTCTTAATGTGTAAAGAATAAAGGAGGTAGAAACACAGAGAGATTACCTGACTTACTTCAGGACGCGTGAGTAGTAAAGGCTGTTGTGGGAAACTGAAGAATCCTAAGTCAGGCTGACACGGCCCTGCATATGGCGGGGGGGTTGAAACTAGATGATCACTATGGTCCTTTTCAACCCAGGCCATTCTATGATTCTATTCTATGATTCTATGACACATTAGGCTACTTTGCTATTTTCAGTAAAGATAAATACCTACTTTTTTTTTTTTTCCCCAAAGAAAAATTAATGACAAGAGTTCAGTGATGGACATCAAAAATATTAACAGGTAAGCAACAATTAGAAAGTCCAGATCATGTTTTATCCCTCTTTTTAAAATTCAGATGTGAGAGAACTGTCATTAGACAGCTTAGGAAGAAACATCTTTTCATCAAGCAATCCTAAATCAAGAATCCTTGCAGTATCAGTAGATATCCAAACAGTCTTGCAAAGCTTAAAAAATCTTTTTCCCTGCTCTGAACCTGAGACATGAGAGCTCTCCAAATTTTGACTCATTTTTTAGAGGTATTTTGTCAAGTGTCTGAGGCAACTTGCAGCAAATATTTATTTCTCAGTATTTTGGCATAAATATTTTGTATTGAAACTCTACCCTCCATCTTTGTAATGAATGCCCATTGAAAGAAAAAGACTGTCAGAAAAATCTGTTTATAAAAGAGCTGCAAATTGGGTTGAGTTATAGAATAGTGTTCCAACTTTTCCCGTTATATTATCACTGGCATACTCAAAAGTGATCTTCTCAAGGGAAAATAGACTGCATGATATCAGGTCATAATGAATTAGACTAAAAACTACTGTTTCTTTGTTGCATTAACTGTTCATTATCATTTTAATTAAAATTAAATTCAAATCAAAATTCATATTTCGATGCCATTCTAAATCCAGCAAATAAAATTTTCTCTTTCATACTGTTAAAAATGCTTGTATAAATGATTTAATTCCAATGTATATTTCACAAACACAAAACCAAACACAAATTAAAAACTGAATTAGTATAACAAAGGATATCCATATTTATAATGAAAAATAAAAGTGTTTTCTCATCCCTTTATGACTTCTGATCTGCCAATCTTATGTTACATTGTTACTACTCAGTGTACACCTTCACTGATTTAAATACTTGCAGTCACTTAAGAAGGAGTTATTTGGAAAACCAAAACCTGTCCCCTAGCATTTTGTTCATGTATTGCTCACTCACCTGTGAATAGAACTTCTGATGTACTTCTTACAAGGTTACTAATGACTTATTAACCATTATAAAAATACAGTGAAATTATGGGAGTCAATGTTTTTTGAACAGGTTCTTGAGGCGAAATTACCTTTAATTTGCAGCTTCTAGGGTTATTGTTATATTGTTATGACATGTTATGTCTGACATCTGCAAACTAGAAAGCAGTTACAAAGCAATGTCTAGAGCTGAGGATTTCCTTTCACTATGTGACATTATTACAGAAGATTCTAGTAATGCAAATAAGAACAATGCTACAGTTTGAACTCTAATGTCTGCTGAATGCCATGTATGTGTGGATTACGTAAACCAGTGGTCCTGGGTATGTCTTTGGAGGGCCATAGTGAAAACCCAGTTTAATTCTATTTTTCTCTTACAATTTCACTGACTTGGAAAGACTTCTTCCTCTCTGTCCACATATTTTAGCATTTGGAAGAGAGCATTTGTGAAATAGTTCATCCCTTCATGCAGAGACCACCAACTGGTGGACTACAGTGCCTTGTAGACACTATAGAATAGTTTATACGAGCAAGCTCAATTATGTATCTAAATGTCTTCTTCTGCCTGAAGAGGTGTTCAAGGCCAGGCTGGATGAGGCTTTGAGCAACCTGGTCTAATGGGAAGTGTCCCTGGCCATGGTGGTGGGCTGGAGCTCGATGGTCTTTGAGGTCCCTTCCAACCCAAACCATTCTGTGATTCTATGATCCTATTCTATGTGCCAGCTCTAGATTTGGCTACACCGCCATTACTATCTACAAGTTTGACCTCTGATCTAGGCCTTTCTTATTGTGGCTTATTTGACTCTAATGGAGTCAAAACCTGGAGATCAGAGAGAGCAAAAAGCACTGGTAGATGAATGGCAATAAGTACCTTGAAACAGGTTAAAGGAGATATGCTGGCTAATAAAATGTCTTAATAGTTGATTAATTTACCCTAAGCTCCATGTTACTGCAGCTGATGGTTTGTTTGTTTGTTACTGATTTTCAGTTGAGTTTCCCATTTCCATAACTAAGAGGTTAGAAGTTAGAGTGCAAGTGCCCCTTGCAGGGGACTGCATTGCTAGCCTTGACACTGATGGAAGAACATTTAAAATAAGCTCTACTCTATCTATGCTGCATGGCAATAACAGTGCTCTGAACGTGCCCTACGTCACACAAACTACTCTACGTAGTCAGACAGGAAGATAGTGTGGGAGACACTGTGGGAGATACACTATGGGGAAAAAGGAATTTTGATAGCATTCAGCTTTTGTTCCTTCTGTAGTGTTCCTAGCACCTCATTTCTTCCCACCTAATAACAAGAAAAGAATTTTCTAAGGGTTGATCCTGCTTGATCTTGTTGTGTATGCAACTTACCTTTATGGGAATTACTTTAACAAAAAATAAAAGGGAAAATTCAGCATTTAAGCAGGTATTTTAAAGTGGTCTGTAAAACATCAGCCCTTTAAGGTATCTTTCCATACTTGAGAGGACTGTGCTTTGCCTGATAATTTATCCAAGCAATTGCTGTCATGTACTTCCATAGTTTAAATTTATGTTAATTAGTTTATTGCAATGGAAAGTCTTTGTTTTGCTTCTAAAATTTGTTCTTGAACATCCAAAAACTTATTGAGAAAGGATATAAAAGACTTTTTGTCATACTTGTGGTTGCAGAATTGATCTGTTTCCTTCTACTAAAAAAAAAAGAAATCAAATTAAAAAGTCAAATAAAGCCCAACAATGCTACTTTGAAGCATTTTTTCCTCCTCTTTCAGAAAGTAAGTTCAGTACTGGGTTGATGATGCTCAATGTTTTTCTAATGAAGCAGCAGACACAGACCTCTCTCTTCCAAGCAGATAGAGGAGGTGATTGCCTAGGGCAGCAAATTGTCTGCTGAATTTTAGTTGTGTGAATGGCTGAGGGTTCTCACAATCTTTCTAGCATGCCTGTGGAAATGCCTACTTCTGACCACAGTGAAATACATTTACTTTCTAATTTAACAACATGTTGCAGCAGAACTATCCTTTGAAAATTTGTATTAAGTTTGGTCTTAAGCTTGAATAATGTGTCGTCTTAAGAACAACTATTACTCAGCACAATATTAGACACCAATATAGACAGGTCCTAGAGGATAGGTTTTTCTCCATTTCCTTTACATCACATCAAAATTATGCACCTGCTAAATTACTTCAAGAGTGAAGATGTTGATGCACCATGAAATTCATTTTCTTCTCTGTAGAAGGTTGTTAATATTTTTTTCTTTATAGTGTGCTAATCGTATCCCAAATCTGTTACATCACAAAGAATCTTGGGGTCCATTAGAGAAGATAACTCAGTCAATAGAATATTCAAGTGTTCCCTGTTTTGTTTGCCAGACAGTATTATTACGGAAGTTACGTTAAAGCTGATAGCTTCAGAAAGCATCAGCCAGGCTGAGTAGATCTATGTTATAATCATAGTAATTTGTCACATCAAAAAAGGCTTGCGAGTGGTATTAGAGATTGCCGAGTCCAGCAGTTAACTGACAGATACAAGGCCACTGGGGCTCCCTGTCCCCAGTCCAGCTGTGCACCTGCTCCCCATAGGCTCACGTGTACATACACAGTATATATGTATATGTGCCCCCACACACAGATCCATTCAGGCAGAAGATGGTGCCTTTACCAGCAACGCATAGCACTAAGATGAACATGAACAGCACAGATGGCCCCATCCTGTTCTTATTCTTGAGCTGATCATAATTTTAACCTGCTAACGAAAATATATCTCTGTGTTTGAGTGTGTTTGTATGTGTACACTCACTAGAGGTCCTTCCAACAGCTTGTCCCAGATCCCCTGTTCGTGCTGGATCTACAGCACCTGATGTTCACAGTCCCACTCCAGCTGCTGCCTCTCACACTTCTGCTTGTTGGCTAGTTCAGCTTGAGGTTTGCCCATGTGCACCCACTCACCCACATCCGCTCACCCTCATCCACTCACCCACACCCACCCAGCCACACCCACTCACCCACATCCGCTCACCCTCATCCACTCACCCACACCCACCCAGCCACACCCACTCACCCACATCCGCTCACCCTCATCCACTCACCCACACCCACCCAGCCACACCCACTCACCCACATCCGCTCACCCTCATCCACTCACCCACACCCACCCAGCCACACCCACTCACCCACATCCGCTCACCCTCATCCACTCACCCACACCCACCCAGCCACACCCACTCACCCACATCCGCTCACCCTCATCCACTCACCCACACCCACCCAGCCACACCCACTCACCCACATCCGCTCACCCTCATCCACTCACCCACACCCACCCAGCCACACCCACTCACCCACATCCGCTCACCCTCATCCACTCACCCACACCCACCCAGCCACACCCACTCACCCACATCCGCTCACCCTCATCCACTCACCCATACCCACCCAGCCACACCCACTCACCCACATCCGCTCACCCTCATCCACTCACCCATACCCACCCAGCCACACCCACTCACCCACATCCGCTCACCCTCATCCACTCACCCATACCCACCCAGCCACACCCACTCTCCCACTCACTTGGCAGTGACCAAGGGTGCAGGTCTCAGTAGGACCTGCACTTGGTAGCATATTGACCAGCAACCTGCTCACACTCAGCTCATCCCTTTTAACCTCTTATCCCTCTGTTTTCTTACCTTTGTTCTTGCCAAACCACCTTGACCCCTCCATTTCCCCACCTTTGGTCCTTCTCCTGAGTGTCCCATATGAAGTCCCACACATCTCCACAACCCCATAGTGAATCTTCTGCACTCCCCAAATGTTCTTCCCTTGCATCTCATGAGTCCCATACCCTGCAGGTGACAGCTCACTTCAGATTGCAGGTGCTCAGGTGGAGAGTTCATCTCCTGTCTCGTCTGGGAGGAATCCTTTTCTTTGAATGGGTAAATCCCACCTTGCACTGGGAGTGGAGCAGTCAGGGAGCACTGGTTTTCACTGGTTCTGTTCCCAGCATTCCCCCACTAGTCCCTGTTCCTCCGATCTTGTGGCTTTTGTGTCTACAGACATATGAGTTTTCAACCACATGCCCTAACTAGTGGCCCTTCACCCAAGCAATACCAATCTTTGTCTTTTATCTTGAGAGCCTTTCAAAGCAATTTCTGATATTTTTTGTTAGCAATGAGCAATTGTTACCTTCAAATAATGTGTAAAATAGCTTCGTGTGTCTCTGAGTCATGGACAGAATTTCAGTCCAGGTCAGAAGAGGATTTGAAAAGAATTCCAGCAGTCCAAGTGGGAGAACAAAATGATGTTTTGTCACTGAGCTAACATTGAAGCTGAAACACTGGGAATGTAGCTAAATTGGCGTTATACATTGTGAGACTAATCCCTGTCATCTGTGAAGAACTATAGAATCTTTTAAATCAATAGAAATTAAGGGAGAATAATAGTGTGTCTAAAATTTTAAAAAATCTAATGTTTTCTTTCAAAACCTAAAATGATGAAAAAATACAACAACCCTCTTCACAAAAATGACTTGAAAAAATTAATGTATGGTGTACAGTGATTGTCTTTATTTAATAGTCAGGTTTCTAACACATTAATTTAATTTTTTGTGAATAATAGAAATAGTTAACTTAGACAAGAGCATTTATAAAACTCCAAAGAACTATTTTTGTCTCAGGTTAGAACTCTATTAGCTTTCCATGATAAATTGGCACAGGAGATTATTTTTTAAATAGATCTCTAATTAGACTTCATTAATGTCAGTGTTATCTCTTACAAATTCCTTTCCTTCATTAAGACGTTTCCTACTTTTCATACGAAATACTCAAATTAATTATATTAAAATGAATGCAACTTTAAAATAATATAGCCTGAAGATGGATGGTATTTTCAAAGACAGAATAAGAATTGGGATTGCACTTTCATTAACAAATGACCTGACTGATTATTTTGTCTTTAGCAATAGCCTCTTTATCTCATTTGATATCAAGTAAACAGTACTTAAATCACTAAGATGAATTTCTAGGTATGCCTCAATTCTGCAGCACAGAGGCTATGGCATAGCCTTTACTGTAGAGCTTTGGCAGGGTCTCCCTCTTTGAAACCCCTAGTAACCCATTGCAAGACCTTTACATTTTTGTCAAATTTGGACAAAGATTCAAAATTTAGCAGTAATTCTGGAGATGCACAGAGTCAGGCATACATGCCCAGACAGCCACCGATTCTTTGAGTTTTGTTTCCTTTATGAAAACAAGCTAAAAATCAAATTAACTTCATCTGTAAAAAAATTTGTAACAGAAACTGTGACAATGCTACTAGCTTATCCAGGGTAACAAGACTCAAGATGGATTGTTTTCACTCTGCTTCACAGAGCAGAAGGACCATGTAGGTCTACAAAATCTCCCCCATTTTGTTAATTAAGTGATGACACTGAAGATCAATGAGCAATTGCATGTTCTTGAAGAAATCAAAGAGCTGCAACAAAATTATTTTATTTTTTTTTAATAGAAGAGATGGGGCAGGGGGTGAGGGAGGAGAAGAAAAGGATGTATAAATGTTCTTTGTTTCCTGATAATGATTCCTGTGGGGATTTGAGTAAAATACAATATATGTTTCCCTTAAAAAGTAATTTTCTTTGATTTCTTTTTCATTGTGCAAAATGTAACAAGATTTTCTGTAATCTACCAAAATAAGCTGTGCAAAATGGTAGTGTTATTATGAGAAGGAATAAAGGTAGAGAGACAAAAGGATTCAATGCTAGAGAACACAATGCACATGAATGCAAAACATCTGAATATTCTATATATTGCTAACCCTCTGAATATTCTTGTTTATATAGAAGTATATTCCTTGTCTTTGACATAAAAAGACTGACATTCAACTGTCAGTTTTGGCAGAGATTACTTTTTAAAGAAGATTTTGTAGATAAAGGATTAAAAACCTCTTTTGATTTTAGCTTCAGCTATTCTTAGGTTTTTCATGTTTGTGTTTTGTCCTGGTG
>NW_010112838.1:82572-85129 GCF_000699245.1 Pterocles gutturalis | reverse complement strand
TAAATATTCTGGTTCTCAGTACCAGCACTTTAGAAAAAAAAAAAAAAAAAAAAAAGTTAAAACAGGATAACTAAAATCCAGGGATAACTGAATTGCAACTGTGTTAGGCAGGACTAGGTCATTTGTCTGTCAAAAACATACTTCTTTCTCTCAATGCGCTGATTTTGGAGAATCTGAGTTATTTTTTCTCTGTAGCCCAAATTCATGTAGACTCTCGGGAAATGGTGATATGGTGATGGAACTGTGACAGCACAGATCAGTGTAAGGAAGACAGAAAATACCTGGAAGATTATTCCTTAAACAGACCGCCACTTGGAGAGTTGTCCATCAGTGCTGCAAAGGCCTCAGAAATTCTCTTTGGAATAACCAGTTTATCCTATTTCACCCATCACCAGTTTATAATTCTTCTTTCATGTGAATTAGATTTATCAAAGAATTTGTCCAATTTTTTTGTAGGTAATGCTGTACCTCTCCGTTTCGGAAGAGTAGTCAATTTTTCAGTGAAACGTTTAGTCATGGCCGTTATTTACCTCAAAGGCCTAATATTTATAGAACCTTCACAGATTATAGTACTGTGAACCATTCCAACTTCCTGAGCTAGAATTACATTATAAATGGCATTGCGATGTATCAAGTTCTATGGTTTCTTGTGTGAGACAACACTTATTAATTGGTAAAAACCTAGAAATTGCCTACTATACAGCTAGGTACATTCCTAACTGGCTGCAACTGTATAGAATAGAGAAGGGATTTTATTAACAGCAGAATTGTTGACTAGTAGTAACACCGTCCATTGGTTTTTGTAATGAAAGCTTAGCAAGCTTCTCTCTTTGTTTAGTTACTCAGGTATTTGTATACATGGCATTTGATTTTCAAATGCAGGATTTATTAAGATGACTTTTGAAAAATTAGTTTGCTATGGTTAGTTTGCAAAACAGAAGAAATAACAAAATGAGAGGAGGGCATGGAAGAAAAATGCTCTCTGGAAAATAAACGTCAAGCTACTGGCATCAGGGAGAGATTTAGACACCACCTTTCTTGATCAGATTTTAAAGATGAGCCAAGAAACAGCATTTCACATTTTTGGCTGAACAAGGGAAACAAACTGTACACATCAGCACAAAATTAAGTTTTAAACCGCAGGATAAATATTTTCCTGTGTTGGCTTAGGCACCTGTTTCAGAGCAGACAGAAAAGGACCTGGATTCTCTTCTCCTGCTGTCTAACTAAGAACATCTGATTTTATTAGTTGCTAGAAGATAGCAATAAAAATGGTCACACTGGATCAAAATCAAATTTACGTCTCCTCCTGGATCTTGTCTTCCACAGTGACCAAAACTGATGCCTGAGGAAGCTACAAGATAAGCATCAAGTACCAAGTGATGTTCTACGGATGGGCCCCTCGGATTCCTGAGGACCCTGTAAAGTCATGTGGAAGGAGCGTGCCTGCTCCTTTAAGGTCGTCAGGTCAAGGACCTTTTTCGGTGCAAAAAGATAAAATAAGAAAAGGAAGAAGAACATGCCAGGGACACAAACATGAGACAAATGATAAGGGAAGCAGAACTAAACTCAATCAGTCATGCTAATTTATGAGGGCATGTGAGGGTGTGAGAATGTTTATTCCAGTGAAGTTATCTGATCAGAGACATTGTGAACTAGGAAACTTATCTGAGAATTATTCAGAGACATAAAGACCTGAAAAAACAAGCATGGAGCAACAACAAAAAACAAACCTCATCATCTCACATTGTGAAAACTGACCTTCTGTTTGATGCTGGTTTTAATGGATCTTATCTTCGTATCCATCTTCTCGATGCTTGAATTTGTAAGAGTTTCAGAAATCTTTACTGAGAGACCTTGTTTGCAGAAAAATATTGAAAGTCCAGGGAGACTGTATCACTTCAGTCTCCTTCATCCAGACCTTTTTGTTTTATTCATTAGGCTCATCCAACCATTTCAGTTCCACAAACTCATAGTAATCCCACCTTTTCTGTGACAAGTCAGAAAACTATGAAAAATAATCACAGGACCATAACAAAATCTTGTCTTTTTGTTTATTCTGTGTGAAACGCTGACTTTATCCAGAGCTGCCTATTTTTGATAAAATTTTATTGGTTATTTCCTTTCCCTTCATTCTCCTCCAAATTAAAAGTGGTGTTACTTCGAAAACGATTATAATTCTGCCTAATAGGACCTCCTCATCTCTTAACAGATCTCTTCTCTAAGGTATTCAAGATAAGAATTTCTTATTGGGTGGTTGTGCTTCTCTAAGCTACTTTTGAATACTGGGAGGTAATTAGTTATTTAAAACCTAGATTAGTCTCAGATTATTTTTTGTCTGTATTGGACAGCTATGAGGCGGTATCTGACATGGTGTTAAAGAGTTCCCAGCAGTGTACCCTAAAAGATCAGTACACTCCATCACAGAGGCATCCCTGCTTTGGTACATCTGTTGACTTTCCAAAATTTAGCAGGATTTCTCCAAGAAAACATGAATGTATCCGTGAAAACATGTGTAGTGATATACAGCTGAGTGATCAAAGATGCAAATATAGGG
>NW_010112838.1:50728-82541 GCF_000699245.1 Pterocles gutturalis | reverse complement strand
GAAAAACAAATATAGAATGGTTCTCCAAAATTGTGCTTGTTTTGTGTAATTTTTGATTCGTGAAGGACTTACTGAGTACTTTATAGGAATAAAACTTCTGTTGTGCAATGAAATAAATAATACATGTGAAAGATGACAGATTTTTGTCACTGAAATATATTTTTATTTCCAATTGACACTGGAAAACATTTGAGTACCATCACAAAGATCTTCTTTTTCTTAAGAAGGCCTCTTAGGTTTATCACAAAAAATGCTGGGTTCAAAAATTTCTCTTTTTAATAAGCTATATTTAGCATATTTATATTTTGGCACATTTTAGCTAAATGATCCAGAAGGTCTTAAATGACTTCTGCTTGGAAGACCTGTCTCTGGCAAACTCTTTTCAAATAAAAATGCTAAATGTCATTGAAGCTGTGGTAGCCATACCTGAAAAGAGCATTTATTGTTCTACAGAATCTTAGACTGATTTTTTATTTCATAATTTTATTTTTTGATAGACAGATAAGGTCTACTAGAAAATTCATGGAATGCAGAGCAAACTCCACTTTTTTCTCACATAGAATAATGCAAGAAGAATAGAGAGGTACATTATTTTGTTTCGGACATTATTTTTGAAGAGAATGAATGCTTCCGGAAGTTTAAAGTGAAGTTTTGAAATTTTATACACCAAGCTATTTAATTTGCCTTAGAGTATTTTTCATAATGAACTGTTAATATATTACATCCATTGTCAAAATTCAGAAAGTAAAAATTAGTACCTTGGGAAATAACTTATGTTTTAACACACTGTTGGCAAAAAGGGGACAGAAAGGCCATAAAAACTGAATTTCTATCTCATTGTAGAGATAGTCTTCAACAAAAGGATGTTAGCTGCCAAGATTCAAAACTGCTGAAGTCTAGACTGTCACTTCCAAAGGTGTCCCAGAAGACAGGACATAAATCTCAAGTGAATCTGACATCTGTAAGAACATAAAAATATGAACATAGTGCAGTAGCTTGCTGCACTGTGATACGGTTCCCGTTACAGAGCTGTCCCTCGCAAATAGTGCTCAACCATCACACTGAACTGAACTGAGCATCGTGAGAAAAATCCGGAAAGATTTTCTGCTGTGGAACACAGGGTTGATTTGTACAGCACTCCTTCCTCAGCTGCTACTAGGGACACAATGCATGCATTTGTTAATGCCTTGCACATTAAAGGCACAGACGACTGTAAAACATTTCAATAAGGAAGGTGTTTCCTGACAATACCTGCCTTTTCAGTGGATGAGTAATGGCTCATTAAAAAGAGATGAAACATGTGAATTAATTTGCCAGAAGGGAGCAGAAGTGTTTTCACTCTAAGCCGGGAAAGCACAACTACAGTCAAGCTATCATTAATGATGTTCTGCTCAACCTTTCTCCCTTCCTCATGGTCAGATCACAGCCAGTGCCTGTGCATGAGCAACTACAAGGACTTTTCCTTCCCTTTCACGCAGGAGCCATGCAAGGTTGCACACATTCACTGTTCTGCCCAGATCTCTCTCTTTGCATTGTCTTGAAAAGCTGCATAGGCTTGCGAAGATACAGGCTTGCGAAGATACAGGCTTGCAAATATAAAGGCTTGCTCCCTCCCAAATCATCTTTGCCTCCCCGATATATATTTTCTTTCACTACTTCTGCAAAGGCAGGATGGCGGTCCATGATGAGAGTGCAAGAGAAAATCAACATTGAATTAAAGCCCTTTTTCTCTCTGGAGATAGTCAAGCACAATAACACGTTGCCCAGAGAGGTCAAGCTGTCTCCATCTTTGGGGGTTTTCAAGACCTGAGCAGCTTTGTCTGAAGACCTTAGAGCTGATCTGCTCGAGACAGGTGGTTGAACTAGAGATCCTGACGTATATCTTTCAATCTGGAGTATCCTGTGATCCTATGGTTTGGTATTTATGTTTTTTTTCAAAATCATTTTTATATTTGTCACATTGCAATATAGGACTGTTTTGGGGTTTTTTTATGTAATCACTGTATTGTATACCAAACTGATTAAGAATATAAGGATTCCTGGTTCTTAAAAGCTCTGTGTAGGTTCTGTAAAATTGCAAGAGCGTGTACAAAGTTTCTTCACATTCAAATCTATTATATGATTTTAAATTGAAAATTCAATTGACAACCTCATCTTTGGAGAGAAGAATTTAATGGATTAGTTTTTCCCTGTTATGGTTCAGCCAGATGTTAGATAAGAACATTCAGTAGATGTCTCGCTGTCTTTACCTGGATATATTTCGATTTAGTTTTCAGATTGAAAAAAAATTCTGCCTGTTCCCTGACACTGTTCATGCCACTGAAAAGTGGAGAGATCCACCCAATTCTATGTTCTGACCAGTGAAGTTCTGTGTAAATTATCAGAAGGGAGGCCAAAAGCTTTGATTCACTAAACCGTGTAATCTGAAACAATCTTATTCATTCTGGAAGAGAGAACTCTGAAAGCCTGGGCCAGCCTTCAGACATTGAACATATTGACATATTCATCATCCTGCAGCTCTGTGAGAAACTGGACTGTGGGATATTTGTCCCAAAGATTGCTTGGAAACTGAACTGTGCACAAAGAAGACACACCACTGATGTTGCACGGTGTAAGGTGAAACCAGTCTGGTGCGGTGTGACAACCACCACTGCGTGCTGGGACATGCACAGTGTACCGCAGGGGAGCACCCAGCAAGCGCATATACCCCATAGGCATGCTTGAGAGGGTGACGTGACGAATGTGTTGGATGCACCACTGCCATGGAAACCCTTGGCCCAATGAACTTTTTCCAGCACTGCCTATAAAAGCCTGCAGGAAAATGTGTGAATGGGGTGTGTGTGGGGGTGTGTGTGGGGGTGTGTGTGGGTGTGTGTGTGTGTGCACAGAGAGGAGGTGTGAGTGAAGGTATGTGTGCAAGCCTGTGTGCATTCACTGCCAGCACATCTATGGATGGTTGCAGCACCACTGGAACGTGGGTGTTAACTGTCTCTTGCCTCTCTATCTTGACTTCTTGCTTAATTTCTACCGTTTATTTCACACTTTCCTGTCTCTTTTACATTTTATTGTTGTTAATAAAGTTGTTTCAGGTGTACGGCATCTGACCTCATTTGGTCTTAATCTCGCTCTTGGGATCTCATTGAAACCTCCCGGACTTTGGATCAGGATAAGCTCATTGCAGCATTAGCATAATGCTCTTAGCACAGATGAGATTCTGCCACCTTTACCAACATAATCAATGCAGCTGTGCCTGGGGGATATCACTGTTCCAAATGAGCCGTCAGAATCTGGCCCCAGGAAAATTAAATGTTAGACAATGAGTTCATGAAGACATTAGGAAAACAGAGGGTGTCTTACAATATGCTTTGAGTGAGCAATCTTTTTCTGAGCACCTTCAAAGTAACTGTGAAAGTAGCAGCTATCAGATCTTCTCCATCCCCCCCAGGAGCACAGACTTTCTACCATAAAGATAACGCTGTCTCCAGCTGTATTATCCAGCTACTTGCTGAAGCAGCATTTGCCCAAACAGAGCTGTAACTCATGGTCATTCCCTTCTCTCCTCTGTCTTCAGGCTATACGTTCCCTGCTGCAAATCAGTTCCTTCTGTAGATTTTCCTGCTGCTGAGCCGTGCTGGTTTCCCTTCAGTCCCGAAGGTGATGCTACACGGTGAGTCTCCATGTCTGCTGTGATACTCAGGTCCTGTTGTTCTGGAAGAAGACAGAAAAATACTAGAAAAAATACTGTTTAATCAGCATGGCTGCTCATGGACTCTTCTTGAGGTAGTTTCATGAACAGATGTAAACTGTCATGCAGTTGCATTCCTACATGAAACACTTTGCTGATTTATTTAGCGCTGCTACAAGCTGGTGAAGTGCTCATACTGTGGATGCACTAATAGAGGCAATGCCACTGTGAGACTTGGAAAGGTTCTAGAACACAGGCACAATGACTTTATCTTGGAAGGTTTGTGCAAGCACCACCAGTTCTTTTTTGTTCAAATTTGATGCACTTGCTATTGTGAGAAATCTAGCCTTCCGCAGGCAGCACCCTCATTGATTTCAGGATTAGTTCAAACGGTTTAAAATTTAAAATCTAAAATTATTTCTCCACATTAAAACCTTTTACTGTTTGTCTGAAGTCATTGAACAAAGGGAGCAAGCAGATATTGCCTTCTACATTCATTGTCTGTGTCAGATTGATTTCCATGGGGCAGGCTAATTGTGGAAGCTTAAAGCCTCGTTGCCATTGACTTTCCTTCTGTGTCAGACTCATTTATGTCTTCTTATGTTTGAGATATTTCAGAACATACAAAAAATCTGCAAATTTACAGAAATATGGAGAAAATAAACTAAAATAATAAGTGCTTTCTCTTTATTTTCGTCAAGTGTGACATACAAGGATTATAAAAAGATAGCAAAAGATTTCTATGAGAGAACATAAATGAGCAGAGTTAGTGTTGACCAATGTGTATCGCAAACTACACGCCACACTTGTTTATAAAATCACGTTATAAGGGCTTTATTGTGTTACAAAAAGTGTTTTCTTGTTTCGAATGAAAGTGAACTGTGTGAAATGAGTTAACTCTAAATGCTGGAAGGTAGATATATGTGTTGAAACTGATACCTGGAAAAGAAGTAACTTCTGAAAACACTACACATTGCTTAAAATGAGAACGGTTCCAGATACTAATTATCAAAAAGGGTGAATGCATTTTTTGTTCCCTTGTATTGATAATCTTCTACTAAAGAATGAAGAAAGATCCTTTTTTTATTTCTTCTCCAGACATAAGAAAGAAGAAATGGAAGACTAGACTACAAATATTGCCATTATATAATGCTGTGTTAGAATTTTCAGAAATAATAAGGCATAAAAGTGTTAAAGCACACTATAAACTATATAAGGGAATCATTCTTTTATGCCTAGTTTAGCTATTATAATAAACAGAAATAATTTCCGAGAATAATTTGTGTAGATAAACCAATAACATTAATTACTCTTTTATTTGTAATTCGAAGCCATAATGAAATCTAATGTTCATAAGTCTTACATCTCTAGGTAATCATATCCTTCTTGTGACAAATAGTCACTACAGTAATATGGAGCCTTTTTTATATGAGAGATGTGTTGTTGTTTGATCAGCTGCTGGACTGAGAAGTGCTGTACTACAAAACCCATCTACTGTACAAGCACTCTTCTGTTGATTTTGAGAAATTCCGTATTTGTTGAATAAAAACAAAAGAAAAGAAAAAACCCAACAAACAAAAATGCCGAAAAGCTAAGGAGACTTTAGTGTACTGTGCTTGTCTTCAGATCCATCTAGCATCACACCTTAGAGATTTAGAACATTTTTGGTAATTTATATTAATTTAAGGAATATTAATAGAAAACTTCCAGTAGCATTCACAGTAATAGAAGTGGTTTCTGCCTTCTACCTCCAGCTCCCCTCACTGTTATAGTCCCATCTTCTCTAAAAAAAACCTTCATATAGACAGATCTTTCCATGTTTCAGCAGTGTGACTAGTGGTATGGCATGAACAGGAACAGGGGTTTTTTGAACAGTTTGAAGAATAACTGGAGTGCCGATGTCATAATCTATACACCCTGTGGCTTTTAAACAAATACGTAAGCACGGATAGCTCCAACTAGAACTAATAAGTCCTTTCAGATATTATACCATACCTCTCATGTTCTCAGTGCATAGTCTTCCAATGCTACAAAATGCTTACACACTGTCACCAATTATAATGTTTCCATGTGCTTATGTTTAGTTACAAGACAAGCAAATATAAATTGTATCTTGCTTAGGCTGCTTCTGCTTTATGGGTGTAACGGGCCTCTGCTTTGGCTACATGGGGTTCCTTGTAATTTCATCAGGCACATAAATGCAGGGCAGTTCTCAGCTTTCTAAACAAACAAGAAAGCCATAATAGTTTTTTTTCTTTTCTAAAAAGTGGGAAGCAATATGTCCCCCACAGGGACACAACAGTGAGGTCATGGATATATTTCTTTTCAGGCACAGTGCGTCCCTTAGTATCAGTTTGGTTATTTGTTGCAGTGCTTTTAGAGTTCATATGAGCCCTTTTGAGACTAATCAGGAGAGCATATTAATTCTAATCTGTCATGAAAGATAGCCACACTTAAAACCAATTATGTGATCATTTCCATGCTATATAGTCCTTATTCTAAGTATGCCACCTGCAGACACACATACAGACACATGTGTGGGATTTGTTTGAGATTTGCTTACTGAGGAAGAAAACCAGCTGTAAGCAGTCCCTTGATACAGATTACTTTGATTTCTTCTGTTAAATTCTTCATCCTGCAAATACATGCTGGGCTAGCAAATTAATTCATTGATTATTTAATTAAATTTTATTTTTGGTGGCTATAAATAAGAAGAGGCAGATTTCTAAATGCCTGCCATGGTCAGATTTCAGTTGAGATGCTCAGCTCCCTGGAGGTAGCTGCAGAATTAGCTGCTTTCTAACATGAAAACTGAAAATGTTTGTGTTCAAAACAATAAATTATTGCAGAGGTAGGACTGCACAAAAAGAACCTGACTACTCACAAAATGGTATCATATAAAACATAAAGTTATGGTCACAGGGAAAAAAAATGTTTCATGTGTATTAATAACTTGTAAGAACAACCACAAATGCACTTCTAATATCAAAACTTAATTTCAGATAGTTTCTAAAGTAGAAAAAAATCCAGTGATCAGGGAAGGAGAGGGAAAAAGATAACTGGGAGAGAATTTATCTGAGTGTCGGTGAACATGTCTTCACAGTGAGACTGCATAGGGAAATGGTAGAGATCATACCATTAAAAAAAGAAAATGTCAGATTGACCAGTAATTGCCTTTCAAAAATAATTTGTAAAATGCTTATTTTAAATGCTAAGGGTACATATAAAATATGCATAAGTATATAAATAAAGGGACTGAGTGAACAGGTGTGTGGGTTGTCCCCCAGCCAAGGGCAAACCCATCACAGAAGTCAATAGAATTCACCAATGACAGAGATAAATTTTGATATTTCTGGTACTGCAGTTATTTAGTGTGCACAGAGTGGGAAATCCAGGCCTCTGCCTGGTCTGTGTCTCTTCTCATGGCCATCTCATGGGAGGGGAAAAAAAGATAATATTTACCTACTCACTGTGTCTTTATAACCACATGAAAGATACAATGGGTCATGTAAGGATCAAACAGAATTCTTAGTTGTCATTAGTCTTCTGTAGAATCATGAAATACATGTTATAAACTAGACCTTGTTATTTTTGCGTAAAGGCTTATTATGCAGCTGTAACTACTGGTCTGTCTTTTTTTAAAAAATTAACAATTATAAATCAGATTGCAGAAGTTAGGAAAGCAAATTAATAATTTCCAAGCTTTCACCTCCTATGAATTGTGGTAGTCCATTTTGTCATGCAGTGTTTCACTTAGCAGCTCTTGCCAAGAAAATCTGCATTTTAATCCACAATTCCAAGAAAGATGACAACCTCTTTCTGTAAATTATCAAGGTTATAATGCATGGTCCAAATCTTTTTGCTTCCTGTGTTTCGCCAACTCAAAAATACACCAAATAAGTTTTCAGGTTGTTGTATATGTTTATTTTTTTTACTACCGATCACAAATAGTCATCCAGAAATTACTCGTTTAAGTATGCAAGCTGTAAACCACTGATTTTTCTTTGTGAAAGTGAAAAAATAGACACTATTTGACAAGAGTCAAGTGTCAAGTACTCATGTTCATAGTTTCTTACACTTTGGTAAATTCTCAAGTACTTTCTGGATTATTCCCCACAGAAGGGAAGGGTACTGCGTGTATTTTCAGAATATAATTTATTTTTTTTTACTTCCCTTAGTCCAGTGTAAATACACAGCACATAAAATTTCGTTGGCTCATGTTTTCTGACAGTAATCCATTGTCAACCAATACCTTAACCAGCCTCACTGCTGTATGAATCTGAAATCCATGGGAGTAATTGTTGAGTAGATACAATTCAATGATCCCTGAAACTGTCAGTATTTAGAAAGCTGCGGACAGTTGATGTAATTTATACAATATGTATGGTATCTACAAAAAGACAGCAAACAATAGAGGCTACTACCCAAGAGATTACTGTATGTTTAATAGTATATTTAAAAAAAATTCAAAATTTGTTAAATAGAATTTGCAAAATATTACAAGCTGAATTTAGGAAAGAACATCAAATGTGGAAAAAACACTTCCAAGAAGTCATATCCAGCAGGTGGAGTGGTGCCGGATAAGATCTTCCTTCAGTTGATTCCATCTGTTTAGATTCCCTCTCAGGAAGAACATCAGAAAGTTTAATTTAGTCATACTTGCCTCTTTTTATAATTTTGTTTGCAGCTCTACGAACAGTTTCTTGAGTTTTTTCCTTTGACAAAAGAGAACAGAAGTAATATCTTTAATTTTATCTAGTGTTGACAGTGTCCTTGGTTGAAGCTGGTGAACATAAATATATTGCTTTTCTGAAGGTATTCTTATAAACAAACATAAGCAAAGAAAGATACACATGGGACCTCAAACCCAGCACAGATATCAGAAGATGGATTTCTAGAATGGATTTCAGATTCTGATGCAAGCAAGTGTCCTGAGAAGCTGCAAGAGTCTCTTTTAAAGTAAACACTGGATGCTGGACTCTAAAAAGCAACATCCTCTTGGAACAGGCAGGTGACAAACCTGTGCTCTTTTATCAAAACAGCTTCCTTATGCTACTCAACATAAGGAAAGGGTAGATGGAAAGCGGTCATATGAATTCAGTATGGATTCTCCAACTTTTACTATTATTTTTCAGAGCTACAGTTTGTAACATGCCTCTAATTACTCTTTCCAGGAGGAACATCCCTGGAAATGGAAACTTTAGATGTAAACGTTTTGTTGTAGTAGTACTCAGATTAGGTGTGCACTCCATAATGTACTACTTGTCTGGCTGCAGGGTCAGGAATAAAATGAGCAGTCTGTTGGTGAAGTCATCTGTTACGAATCACGTACACAATATACTTATAAGAATATACATTAATCCAAGGAATCTTCATAAGATGTATTTCCATTTAACCCAAACCCAGTGATTACAACAACAAATTCTGAGGAATAGTACAATAAATTATAAAGTGGGAATACAATTTAAAAGCTCACCATTGCAGAGTACCAGGTTGCTTTGTGTTAATGTAATTTCAAAAAGCCAGCACTGGTGTGCTTTTCTAGTATATTGTTAATAAATTTCAAAACCTTGCCTATGTGGTTTTAATCCAAAATTAATGAAAGAATGTGACTTGCACAATGCTGTAGCCACAGACCACCTGTTTAAGTCTGTAAACCTTGGTGTTTTATGGTGTCATGTTCTGTGTATTATCTTTAGCCTGTAGGTACAATTTTGATAATCATCAGAGAAAATATTTGAACTGCTGGATGTTATTTCATGACCCGAATGACTCAAATCATGACCCTATTCAGCTTCACACTCTCATCCATTGCTGCCATGTGGCAGCAGGTTTGATTGGAAATCTTTGAAAAATCAATGCCCTTTTAGAGTGGCAAACGAGAGCTAGCTCAGATGCTCAAAGATACTCCAAAGAAAACTTGAAATCGTTTTGAGACTGGTGTGGTGATACATATGTGAAGTTAATTACATCTCAGTCTTTGTTGGATTGAGGTCTAGAGATAAAAAACCATCTGGTAGATTTTCATTACTTATCATAATATCTTTGCTGAAAAAATAATAAAAACTCATTACGAAGTACATTCTGTAATATTAAAATCTAAATTGCAGAAAACACAAGAAATTAAAAAGTGTAATGAATATAGCACATTGTGCAGTTAAAGATGAAATTAAATGCAAAGCAGTTGTTCAAATGACTAAGTAATAGAGCACATTGTTGTATTTAAATTTGGGGATAAAAGTTACTGCAAAAAACTTTGTATCAGCCATATAATTATCTATATATTGGACAAGTAGTGAAAATACTCACAGCTTAATATTTTATATTGCATGTGTACACAGCAGAAAAACAAAATTATATTATTCTGCTATGAGGTAGAATAATAGCCTAATGAAGTTGCCCATAATTTTTTACAGTTGTTTTTAAGAACTTCCATTTAGGTCCCCAATCACTTATCAAACAACTAACTGTTGCTTGAGAAGTCAGGTTAGAAAAAGATTTGCTTGCAGTCATGGACTAATTTCCTATAATTGCTAAGGGCAGTCACACCTGGAGCAGAGAAGATGTAAAGATGCTCTCCTGTTGCTATGTCTAGCCAGCCCTGAGGCTGAGCACGCATGCCCACTGTACCTTACAAGGGACACTGTGTGCACAAAGATCAAATAAACAAACAATATAAAATTCCCAGGTTAATTCATACTATAAGAAGATAGGTGATCAAGATATCAATGGCTATTTTTTGGTGTACCATTTATTAGTGTTAAAGAAGTTATTAATAAAGTATTTGACTTTTTGATGGAGGCTAATTCTATAAACCTTGAATGCTGTATTTAAAGCATTCCTCAAAGTCTTCATAAGATGAACCTTCTTACTGCTTCAAAAAGGTTTCAGCTGATGTGATACAGTATTTTTTTAATACAATATATAAGCCCTTTAGTTTCCTTTCATTTCCTTTCATTTCCTTTAATCTAAAGATGTTTTAACATAATATCATTTTGTAAAGACAAAGAAACACACACAAAAAAAGAGGAATTTTATCAAGAAGAGACTCTGAGAAACAGAAAGATGAAGAAAATAATTGGCTAGTACCAGTTTTGATTTGTCAACAACCGGCTGAAAAAAGTGTCTGACTTAAAAATGTAAGTTCCTGTCATTAAAAACAGCTTTTGCACTGAAAAATACTGAGCTAGTAACTACGTTCTAAAGTCATACTTGTGAGCCAGTTCAATATACTCCAGTACAGCATAAATTAAATGGAACAAAAATTTGGGCCATGGTACACAAGAAAGTTATGAAATTATGTGACAAGAACAAGCTAGAATGGTCTGTATGAAGGATAACTATGTGCCAACAAATAGGTGCTTCAAGAACAGGAAAGACAGACTGACTTCTGAAGAAGTCTCTTATTTAACACTCTCTCAGGCATAAAGTTGCTATTTAAGCAAAACACTTCTTTGGTTTTAGTGAACTAAAAGCAATTAAGAGCATAAAACATAAAGACTTAGTGAAAACAGATTTGGGAGAGGGGATCAGGCGATGAGACACCCCCTCCCCAAGCCCTTAAAAGCAACAAATCTGACAGCAGTGTTTATAATGAAATGCATGCTTATAGATTGTCAGTACAGATGTTATACAGGACAATATATGTTCTCTTGTAAAATATTACAGAGGCTTCATCCTTAACCATGCTTATGTGTTCCCTGCTTTCTTTTTATTTTCACTGATATATGTTGCTGGATAATACCAACCAGAGTGTGTTAGTCCAGGCAAATATGTAATCTAATCCACATGTTTAAGAAAAAAAAAAAACCAGAATGTAGAAACTGTAAATGTAATCTAGCTGTATATAATTACCAATTGTATTTTAAGAGTATTAAAATCCTGCCTTGGAGGTTAATCATGTAATTGAGAGTTGCGTATTTCTCTTTTTATGATGAGAAAAGCTCTTGTATTTTGACAAGTAGGAAGGATTAAGAATAAAAGTAAATTGTTCCTACGAGGGAATCCTGAAGGAGCTGAAAATCCTTTCTCCTTTTTTTTTTTTTTTCACTTTGCTAACATATTCTGGAAAGAAAAAAAAAAAAAGTAATCTTAGAATATTGTATTTCCTTGCTTTTATTTTCACTTATATTTTCTAAATGAGTGATTATGATAGTAATAAAACTATGAGATTCTTTTACTTAGAGGCATATATACTAACTTTTTAGAAAGCTCCATGAAATGCTTATGTGAACATCTACATATTAACATCTCTATTTAAACATAAAAGTGCATAGCACTTTTTACACAAATTTTACCACAGTAAAATAAACGGAGCACTAGGAACTAAACCCAAATGTAGCTTCCCTTAAACACCAGTGAGATCACTGATGGCTTGGCTGCGTAGCTTGAACGATGCTGAAGAAGATACATTTTTCCAGAAATACACATACCCTAGACATTTTGCCTAATGGAGAAATCTATCTTGTAAGTGTCATCAGGACCATTCCTGAATGTCCCAAGATATTGTCTGAGCTGCAAATAGACCAAACGTCACGGCTCGGTCATTCAGGCTCCCAGAAAGCTTACTGATTTATATGAGTATTACATACTGGAAAGGCGTAAGAAGTGCAGAGATTAGCAGCATCCCAAGCACAGCTGAGCTTCACTTGAAGTTTGATCTTTATCGTGTTGAAGGTATCATTTCTAAAGGAAGATGTTCTTGCATGTGCCGGTCAGCAGTTTGCTCAGACACACTTTCACATCTGCATTGACACTGTCAGGGTGATTAAGTTTTTACTAACTTGAGCGACATATTGATGGAGACTATTTGAAAATAAGCAAAGGAAATTTTGGTGGCGTGTATCAGATTTATTCCCATTCTAAACCCAAATGAACTCACTAAGATGCCTTAATTTTACAGGCCCAGCCCTTGGAAAACCCCTATGGATCTGTCCTCAAATCAGTGGGTTTGCATCATTAAGTCTAAGCAGCACCTTCCCTGGCTTCAGTGATAAACTCAGAATGTCTCTGTTGCAAATTATTTCTGTAAGGCCTGCTTTTGAGATACTTTCTGATCTTCTAGTTGTAGGCGTGTTCATAGACCTTAGCTATTTGGTCATCTTTTGAAATTAGAGACAGCTATAAGCCTAGGAACAACTCTTGAAAATGTGTGTAGTTTTGTATCTTCTCTAAGTAAGAGATAATTCATTATGATAATATGCACAGCTGTCAGGAGGCCATGCAAACCTTTCTAGCAGGAGGCTGAAAGATAACATCTCACTACCTGTCTTTAAATCATGTTTTCAGAACAGCAGCATAACTCAAATTTACAGTATCAAGTAACTTTTTTCCATAAAGATGCTAATGTTCTACATCAGGAAATTACCTCACCTCTAAGGTAAAATACGGAATCTTTTTAAAGGTGTGCCTCAGCACTAAACACAGACAGAAAGTGAAGAAAATGAATATACCTTGTTCAAAGGACTTCAGACTTCTAAGTAGGCTTGAAATTGAATATGGTTGAAAACTAAGCTTGCACCTGTTCCTCTTGAAAAAGATTATCAGAGTCCTTAACAATGGGAGACAGCCAAGACCTCAAATGGCATCCTTCCATATCAGTCAGGCATACTGGTTATATTGTGACTGAGAACGTACTGGGCAACACTTTCTGCTCAATTTTTAAAATATATTCTGTACTATTATCTGAGTACTAAGTGTATGAGTACTTCTCAGAAGTACATTTAAGCAGTGTGACCATGTGCTGGTTTTGTCTGGGATAGAGTTAATTTTCCTGACAGTAGTATTCTGGGGCTATGTTTTGGATTTGTGCTGAAAACAGTGTTGATAACACAGGGATGTTTTCATTGCTGCTGAGCAGTGCTCACACACAGTCAAGGTATTTTCTGCTCCTCACCCCACCAGTGAGAGGGCTGGGGGTGCACAAGGAGTTGGGAGGGGACACAGCTGGGACAGCTGACCCCAACCAGCCAGAGGGATATTCCATACCACATGCTCAAGATATACAGCTGGGGGAAGAGGGAGAGGGGGGACATTCAGAGCGATGGTGTTTGTCTTCCCAAGTCACCATTACGTGTGGTGGAGCCCTGATGTCCTGGGGATGGTTGAACACCTGCCTGCAGATGGGAAGAGGGGAATGAATTCCTTATTTTGTTCTGCTTGTGTGCATGGCTTTTGCTTTATATATCAATGGTCTTTATCTCAACCCACAAGTTTTCTCACTTTTAACTGTCTGAGTTTCTCCCCCATCCCATTGGGGGAGTGAGTAAGCAGCTGGTGGTGCTAATGCTGGCTGGGGTTAAACCATAACAGACCAGAAGGTAGTTCTGTGATTTGTTCCTATCTAGTAATTATTAATGTTATACAGTGGCCACAATTAATATAAATAATAGAAGTTGCTTGGAGGAATACTACTTCCTACAACCACTCTTAAACCTCTAAACCTTACAAAGTGTACTGTCTAGCATGGGAAGGGAAAAGGCTTCAGTGAGAGGATTTGCCTGCAGGGAAGGAATCTTTAAAAATTATTCTTTCTTTCCTTCATCTTATTTTTCATGCTGCAAAGGTTTTTATGGAATGGAGAATACCTAGAGAAATGATAACTGAAATTCTACAGTGCATTGCATATGCCATCTACTGCAGAAAAGTAGTTAATACTTAATAAACCACCACACAGAACACAAGGGAAATTAATCCTATTAAGTGTGAATAGCCAAAAAGGGCATTGGATACCTGTGTGGTTAAGTAGTAATAGACACAAAAGGTTGTCAAAATTATAATCCTCTGGAAAAGATAAGTATGGGAATAACTGTTGAACAAAATAAACTAATACAGGTTAAGAAAAATAATTAAAGGGGCAAAAACATACACAGGATGCCAAAATTGCTCCAGGTTGTTCAGCGGACACAGTGAAGGAATTTGTACATATCTGCAGCAGGGGAAAAATAACCAAAGGCGGAACTGAAGAGGAAAACATGAGGAAAAATAACAGCATAGTATGGTATGCATGATGAACAGTAGAATGTTTCGCTGTGGCATAAAGAAGCCCACATCAAGCATTTATGCTTCTAAATTCTTAACAATTTTCTAAAATAATTAAAAGGATGAAACTGCTTCTATTCACTAATGTTCTCTTTAAAAATTCAGAATTATGAGACTCTGGGACTGTCCAGCAGGCCCCTTTTTCACAAGAGAAAGGAGTTCAAACAATATCTTTTGTCCAAGCCCTCATCTGGGAAACGAAGGAAATCCGGTTCTAGAGTTCTGCACCCCAAAGTCTGAACAGCTACAGAAATACAGGTAGAAAAAATGTCCCTTGCATACATGTGAGTGTCTTTGATGTGATAACTCACTGGTTGGAAGCCTTTGCCTGATCATATAATCTTTATGGATGAAGCTCAGTTCTTATGCTGTATTGCTGGATTATTTTTTTGTTGTGTCTAAATTAAAATCATTATGTGCAGTGAAGGTATTTGAAGGTCTTGGAGCTTCAGTCTGCATTTCTTGATCCCCCTTTATTATTCCAGACAACAGTTTTCTTTAGAAAACAACATCAGTAACCTCAATCTTCTGTTTGTCTGGGGTTTAACTGGCAAAGTAGAAACCAATTTTTTTTAGAACATACTGCCCACCATGTCCTCTGTTTTCTCCACTTGGCCTTCACAACAGCAAGAGGAGAGCTCTGCACATACCTGTTTCCATCTCCCTCCCTTGTACTCAAATCCCAACCAAATATAACAAGTTCAATTAAGTTATGATGGTGAGGAGCCTTGTCCTGGAGTTGCTGTGCAGCCTGCCCATTTGCAACAAAGCTGTATCCAGCAATGGCCAAAGTTTTACTTGCATTTCCATTTATGAAGAAAGCAGATGCTGATTAATGGGGTGTTTGGAACCTGTAGAAGCAATAAGTATGTAACTTGCTTTTTCATATTCTCCTAATTTAGGACTATGAAAAAGCTGCAGTCTCAGCATACTCAGCGTGTTCCATAATTGACTGAAGACTGAAGGTTTCCAAGGATCAGGGAGAGAAAGAGAGAGAAAAAAAGGGAGTTGCACAAAGTACCTAACGAAAGAAAAGCATTAGAGAATAAAAATTGATTAATTATTGATTATTTAACTAACAGATGTTTTGGAAGTTGTAGTACTACTGCAAGTAATTAATTAATTCAATGAGCAGACTAAGCAGATAATTTTCTCTCTGCCTCTGTTCTTTCCACATCTTTTGTACATTTGGCTGTAGATAAATAGCAACGATAAATATTCTACTGAAAACAGTAGATGATGGTGATGAATTCAGGTTTCTTTTATCTGTGACTTTGAGTTTATCAGTGTGAAAATATTTATACTTAAAAAGGAAAAGTGTGTTTGTTTTAAGTAATTATTCCATATTTTTCCATGGATCTTACAATTCACAACATTTTTCAGCTAAATATGTATTGCAAGACCTAAATTCCATTGTTCTTGCCACATTGGCAAGTTCTTTTTCTATGGCATGGACTAGTATGATTAAATGAAAGATGCTTTGCTGTAACAGAGAAAAACACTTTTCTTTGAAGATCACAGAAACTATCCTTGTGCCTTCAGCCTAATAATAATGTGAAGATACAGCTTTTACAAAAAAAAAAAAAAAAAGTTTAACCACTAACAGAGATAAAACAACTGCCTCTTCTGCTCTTAAGATGATATGTCAGAATTCACACAAGTTGCTCAGAAGGCATAATATAAACTGTTGTGACAATTGCATATTTTTTCTTCATAGTTCTATTGAAAATCTAGTTCCTTATTTTTATGTGCATGGAATCTGTAAAAAATGTCATTTCAGGTGGATCTAATTTATTTGCTAATTCATATTAAATCCAACAAATTATTTTAGCAATAAAATAACACAAGAAAAGAAGAAACAGTTTCCTTATTTTGACCTTGACATAATGTCCCACTAGAATTTCAATGAACTCAGTTGATCTAAAATGAATTTTAAACACCAAAATAATTCAATTTTTGCTCAGCATAAATCATTTAAACTCTTGTTTCCTCATTAAATTGAATAATCTATTGGTTGTACAGATGTGATGAGCAGTTGATGATGCCTACCTTTTTAACTACTTGCAGGGCCCCTGACTCATTTTCCATATTCACATGTCCAGTTGGCCTAAGCTGATCTATAAAATCATCTCCTCACCCCTAGCTTTACTAATCATTGCTTAGGTTGTTGCTGGGTTGCATGAAGGAGAACAGAGCAGAGACAGCACCCGCTGCAGACAGTATAGAAGTGATCTGGTTTTCAGGTTTGTCTTCAGGCAAGAATCCTGACTTGAGTTGTTTTTCCATGGTCACAAACATCTACTCTTGATCACTAATGTAGCTCCTTAATCATCATCTACATTCCCAACCAATTAGCTTACTGAACCATGCTGGGTCCTGTCTAGCAATATGATCCTGTAACCTCTGATAAGTTCCTGGGAGCTGATTCTCTCGTATTTCCTTTTTTTCATTTTCTGATCCTGAAGAAGTGATGAGACAGTCCAGAAAGTTATTCATGTACAATGTAAACTAAAGTGACAGCTTCAGGATTGCTTGGACCATAGGTACAACTCCATCCTGAGCCTGTGAGCTGCAGGGTTGAAAATGACTGCTAGCTGCAGAGGAAAGTGTGATTATACTTACTTCATCTTTCTCAAGTCAACAACCTGATGATTCCTGCACTGCTGGCAAAAATTAGGTCAACTTTCTTCATCTACAACTCACACTAAGTCAAAGCAGCTGTCTGTGAGAAACCAGACAGAGTCAAATGCAACTTTCTGCCCTTTCTGTCTGCACTATGACCTTGAGAAACTCTGAAAGCTTTGTCTGTTCTGGACCAGTACACACCTGAGAATAGTCTGGCTACAAATACTTCCAGTATAAACAGAGGTCTTCTATTTTAATTCACTTAGAAAAAGAAGAGAATAAGTAATAGCTAGCTATGAGGTGTCTTTAACATTTTTTGACACAATTTTAAACTGCAATTGTGTACTTTGGCTGGTTGTCCTGGTTTCATCTGGGACAGAGTTAACTCTCTTCCCAGCAGCTGGTGTGAGGCTGTGTTTGGGTTTGTGCTGAGGAGAAGCTGATCACACACTGATGGGCAGAGCTGCTCCAGGACACTCAAGGACTTTCCAGCTTCTCTGCTGTGCCCGTGTCTGCAGGGGCAGGAGAAGCTGGGAGGGAGCACAGCCCCAGTTACTAGCCCGGGATTCAATGTCAGGTTTAGGACTGAGACCCAAATTGGCCAGTGGTCTGTTCCATATCATGCACGGCATGCCCAGTATAGAGATGAGGCTCTGTCTGGAAGTGCTCTCTCTTTCTCCAGGTTGTCTTCCTCCGGATCACCCCTCTCTCAGAGTCATCTCAGTCTTGCGGATGCTCAGGCTCTTATCTCCACTCCAGGATTGCTGTTTTGGGACTCTCCCTGCTCTGGTATCATTAGCTGGGAATGGGCTGAGCCTTGGTCATGGGGTGGTGGACATTGTCACTGTGTGTCACTCATTTGTATATTTGTGTATTTGTATATATTACTATTATCATTATTATGATTATTATTTTGAATTTTATTGCAGTTTAGTTAGTAAATTTTTCTTATCTCAACACATGAGTCCCTTTTCTGTTTACCCCTTTAATTCTCTCTATTTCAAAAGCAAATCAAGCCACAACAATGGTGAGCTGACTGATAATTTAAAAACAAACTGAAATACTGTTAACAACATAATAAAAAACACACTAGCTCCATTGACATCTGCAGCTGTCAAAGAGATGTTTATGTTTCAGGTACTATACTGAAAAAAAGAATTAAAAAAGGGAAAAAAAACCCAACAGAACAAAACCCAAAGAAAAACCTTTCATGTTGTTCCTTTCATTTTATTCTGTATTATTCAGGTAGCTGGCAAAAACCTATTTTTTTTCATTTTTTTTCTTTACACCTTCCTTCTTAATTTTTTTTCAAATTATTGAGTTGACAGGAAATATTGGAATCTTGTTAACATTTTTTTACATTACCCATGGCATAACAAAGATAACAGTGAGCTCCTGATAGCATAACAAATGCAGAAATAAAGGAACAGCATTTTCAAGATCTTCACAGCAGCTCATTAGAAGTCTAAATACAGTCTATGAATGGCACAGTTATTTTTTGATGTCCTAGTGGATTTCAAAACTAAATTGCTGTTATTGAAAAGCAAAATAGAAAATCTCTCAGAGATCTCTCTGAGATGAGATTGATAATTAAGTCTGAACTCTAGGTCAACTTTTTGATAAAAGCTAATTTATTTGCCTATAAATTGTCTATTCCATTTGTTAAAGTCAAGAGGCTTTAAAGCTAGACACTGAACGAGATGTCCATATTGTGGTCACAGGTGAGCCTGCAGCTTTTATATATAGAAGTATATATATTTGCACAATTCTTCTTTGCAATTAATTAAGTGAAGTACTAATATCTGTTGTGTGAGGGACTGTGGTCTGCAAAGCCTGCCCTGGGTACATGCCAAAAATGCTCCTGCTGCCCTGGATGCATTGCTGTCAGCACAGGTGCTTGAGCTGTATTGAGTATCTGTATATAACCAGCTGTCACACCTTTGACCAGGCTAGAAGCACGTTGTTACATGTACAATGATTTATACCTTTATTCAGAGATTATGTATGGTAGGTGGCTGTGTAATAACCTCTTAATCCGCTCAAATATAATCCTTTCCCTTGCATCAGTTTTACACCTCTCTGACAGCACTGCCTTTGCTTGGTTTATGACTGTAGCAAAGGATGGTCAGATAGGTGTTAGCAAAATCCTTCTAAGTCCTAGGATAGTAAAACACTGTAAAGACCTAAACATAAGGTTGTGTAAAGTCTTGCACTGGAGGCTTTTAAGATGAGAGCAAGAAAAAGAGTAGCTATCAAGAAGAGCTAAATCATCCAATGTCAGAGGGAAGGACCAGCTGATCTTGGGGTCCTGTCCTACTCCTACATTTCTATTACCTTGTGAGGCATTAGGGTGAGTCAGGGGCTTTCCCTTATGCACATTTAACTGTCTCTATGTTGTGGGTTTTTTTGCTCATTAACAACTTCTACTGACTTATTTTTGCCTTGAATTTTGACCTCTCCATTTCTCAAGTTTCTTCACAGTATGCACGTTATTCCCCAATTACACTGCCCATCTCATAAAGAGATCTCTTGCCCTTCTAGAGAAACAAAATTTTCTCTTCAGTGTCTGTCCCTGATTTGGCAGAACATCTATCCGTGTATTCTTTTCCTTAGGCTACAACCCGATGTTTTAAAACCCTTGATGTCACTGTATATTCAGGTTGTTGCAATGAACAAATCCACTATTTGAGATGGCTTTCTTTTGCATTTTCTCTTATTTCTCCTTGTTTTGAATGTTGTTTTAATGACACTTGTACTGGTTTTGCCTGGGATAGAGTTAATTTTCTTCATAGTAGCTGTTTTTTCTTAGCCATTATGTGTGATGCAGCCCTGCTTTCCTGGAGATGGCTGAACACCTGCCTGACCATGGGAAGCAGTGAAGGAATTCCTTGTTTTGCTCTGCTTTCCTGCATGGCATTTGCTTTACCTATAAAACTGTCTTTATCTCAACAGATGGTTTTTCTCACTTTTACTGATCTGATTTTCTCCCTCTTCCCACCAGCAGGAAGTGAGTGATTGGCTGGGTGGTGCTCACTGCCAGGTGGGGTGAAACCACAACACACTCCATTACCTCATCACTTTTGAAATAAATTATTGAATGCACACAGCATCAAAAGGAGAGGGAAAACCAGAAATGTTCACAGCTTTACCATACTTGCTGAAATTCAGCAAGAGATAGGACTTCTTTCATTCATTAATACTATAGACTATAACTGTAATTTGGAGGAGAAAAGGGGAGCTGGAAAGAAAAATTCCAGTTTATATCAGTCTTCCTCATTTTGGGTATAGTCCACTGGATTTAGCAGCCTATCTGTTAGTTCTTAGAAGTCTGCATGTGAAATGTGTCTCTCAGTAAATTAAATCCTCACTCAAAAAAAAAAAAAAAAAAAAAAGTACTGAACTGCAGATATTAGATGTGGGGTTTTGAATCTTAATTTGAACACTTTCTGCTCTTGTGATTCTTCTGCATGAGTTACAAAGCGAAAAAATATTACTTACTGCTGAAGCAACACCTAGTAAAAGATGTGAATTCTATCTCCTATTTACCTTTTTTCTCATTACATGTTCCAAAACTCTGCATCCAATAAAGAGTCCACTTCTTAGTGCATACTATAAAATCCCCATATTTTGCTTCATTTCCATGTTACAGTCAAATTTACTGTTTTAAGTTGGCAAAATGCAGAGTGTGTTGATTATGAATAAGGAGCTACAGAGTGAGGTACAAATATAATAAGTGGGATAATACAAGTGTGGTATAACTGCATTGCTATTAATGTATCATTTAACAAATTAAATCTTCAAATGATGTAGATTCACTAGAACTCTCTTTGATGAATTTCAACATTAGGAAGCTACCTTTCTTATTGTTGTATACTGGAACACCTTCCTGACATAAATACACTAATGACTAGTAACGGGCATCAAATCTGCTCCTAGATACAGAATTTCAGATGAACTGCGGGTAAAGTAGGACAGGATTAAATGAGCTGCACATTTCCTTTTATTACTTCACCCATACTACTTCCCTTCTGTGGATATCTTTTACTAAATTATTTCCAGTACTATCAAAAGAGTACTGCTCAAGAGTGCAGGATTCATTTCAGGAGAAAAAGAGTGCATACATTTCCTGGAAATATCTTTTAATGGGTGGATAGTAGAAATTCAAGTGTCTTTCTCATGTTAACATAATTTTTCACAGGTAAATAAAACACTGTTTTAACTATGATCATATTTGTAGTTTCAAAAAGAAAAAAAAAAAACCCAAACATTTCTCATTTTGTGTCATAATCTAAGTATTCCTCTAGCAGCTATGCTCATACGTACTAAAATATTTATCAAAATATCTGTGAAAAGGTGTTCTTTTCTATGTGCAGCATGCAAGCTGTAAAGGTAAAATATAATGACTTCTTTATTAGTGCCAGGAGTTTATTTTAAACTTTTCTTGTATTTCTGATTCTTTTGCCAGACTTTAAACCATATTATTGCTGTTTCTAATAACATTGGACTATAAAAACATAGAATGTTCTTGAGTGTATATGTCAACAAAAGGCCCACAGGCTAGATACCTCTAATTTTCTGATAATGGAAACCTGACATTTTAATTGGAAAATGTGTATTTTCTATGAACTACCGCCACAATGTCTGACTTTCTTTTCCTCCGTGAATCAACCTGCATTTTAAGATAAAATTAAAGGGTGACAGCTTTGCAAGAACTTTATGTTGCTTTCTGTTCTGTTGGGTGCGGACTGGCAAAGATGCGCTGCCTTGAAGACAGTCACTAGGAGGGATTTTCGAAGCATGAGTTTAAGAAGTAAGAACAGGCCCTATGTAGCTAGAATTTTTTTGTGCATCTGAGCTGACGACAAGGAGAAAAGAATTCAAAAAATGTGTTTAAGCCCCATTATCTTGTTGCTAAGTTAATTAATTTATGTACAGCTAACTTATACAGGAAAAAAGTTTAAAAAAAATCATTTACTGGAACTTCAAAATACTGGACTCAAACTTTGAGTATCCTTGTATGTTCTTGGTGTATCAGAGTCTTTCTTCTCTCTTTAAGCTCCAGAATTTCAAGGAATATAACCAAGGAACTGATTTCTCCTCCATTTTTAGGGGAATGCATTGTCCATATGACAAAACGTAATTTACAAATGGATGTAGAGTTCATGTGTGAGTTAAAAAAAAAAAAGTCACTTAAAATTTAAAATAAAATTTAAAAGTAGCTAAACTTAGCTAATACTCTTAATTTTTAAATCCTCTGTTCTTACCCTGACAAATAACTTAACTCTTATGAAGCTACTAACCATAGCTTCAAATTTTTTATGTTTGCTGAATATCTTACATGTACATGCCACAAAGATTTTGAAACAGGGCAAAATCCCAAATGACTAAGAATTCTAGAATATATTTGGGCATATTTGAAGTAATGTACAAATTACTTTGCAAATAATGCCAAATAATTGACTTGTGGATTTTCTAGAAATTTGCAGATTTTTTACCCTCACTTTGAAGAATTTCTTGATGCTATTTACCGGTCAGCTGCTCGCATAGAAGATTTTTGTTACTTACAATGTTTTTTTCAATTTTTTTAATATAATCATTTATAGCAAAAAAAGGAAGTATGGTTATCTGAAAACAGTCCTTTGAAAGGGAAGACAAGGCCAAGCAGATGTCACAGAAAGGCATAATTCCAGTGACTAATTTCAAAAACATACAAGAAAATCAGTTATGAAGCAGAGCCAGGAAAAGGGAAAGTTTACTTACATTATAGAAAATATCCAGAAATCAGCATGGTGTAAACATACAGGATGAATTTAAAATTTTGTGTCACATCTCAGATTCCAGAAAGTCAAGGGAGGACAAATCAAATCATTCAAAGCATTGAGTCTATAATGATTCGGGTGGGAGAGAATACAGTTTTGAAAAAAGATTTTATGATGGATATTCTTTCGTAAATGTGTTTTCATAGAAATAATCCAGGTAATGTCAGTGGAAGCAATACTGGGGCAAACAACATATACTGGTTTTGTGCTTCCACATTCTGTGATTTTTAAATCTGTTTCGAAAGAGGACCTATATTTTCAGAAACATCACAGTACAGCATGAAAAAGTTGACAAGATCACGATAAAAGGATGGTTGTGTGGATTTGCAGCTAATGAGAAAAAAACTTGAGAACAGAGAACTTTGGTTGTATTTGTGAAGAAAAGCTCAACAATGTTCAAATGCAGTCCCATATTCTGTAATTGCCTGCTTAGGAAGTTGAAAATCTTTGTGCGGTACAAACGAAGGAAATGGTAGTTGTAAAGCTGTGTGACAGAGGGTGAACAAAGATTTTTAAAAAGCTCTAATAACCCTCAAGGTTTTAATCTGTGAGCAGAAGTACAAAATACAAAAAATAAAAAACTACTCAGCAGCAAAATCAGGGTCAAACAAGTACTAAGACATGGTTTTGTGAGGTCTTTTTCATCCTTTCCAATGAAATCTAGATTAGGAAGAATTCATTCATCTCATAGCATAAATGATGTCTGAGAATGATGGTCCTTCAAAGAGACATTGTAAAGTCCTGGGCAGGATACAGCAGAGAAAGATGCATATAAAGTGTTTTAAGAGAGCTTTTACCATCTGTCTTTCCTTCCAGGAACGACTTGTTATTTCTCACTGTGTCTTGATGTGGAATTCATCAGCACTGGCAGTTTAAGGACTCTGTTTCAACTTTGGATCACCAGACTTAGAGATTCACTTTTTTTTTTTTTTTTTTTTTTTTCCCCAGATGACAAAGAAACATTTAACATGTGAGGACTGAAGTGGTCACTCTTCCAGATTTTTTTGGTTTAGAGTTTCTGGATTTTCTGTGCCACGTTGATACTTTTCTGCTTGTTTGAGGGGCTCTGAGGAACTTTCCATCAGAACCTGAACTGGACAGCTGTCCATTATAAGTCCCGGACTTTTTTCTGAAATTTCATAACTGGTTCAAAACATTTTTTGCCAGTATTTTTTACAGTTTATCTTGGATGTTCAAGATCAGCAGGACTGTGAAAAAGGCTCTGTCTTTACACCAGAGAGTTTAGTGTTTTGGGTTCACAGCTAAAGAATTGAGAGCCCCAAACATAACTCAGTGGGCTTTCTTTTTAGAAAACAGATATTGCACATCAGAAGAGCCTGATGTTCTTCCTATGACTTAGTTCAGCTTCTCATGCTGCAGTCCCCTAATATCCCTGTCAGGAAGAAGCTGCGGGTTTTCCTTTCAAGGAAATAAGTGAGTTGAGATTTGGATTCTTAAAATTATATCACTAAAATGATTCTTCATACATTGCATAGTAGAACAAATCCTTTCTGCAGCTGCATGGGGACTGCTGCCCATCATTTTGATATGTGCTTTCTAGAGACAGTTTGTTACAGGTATTGAAAACATACAAACCCCAAGCAGCAGAGCACTCTACTGAAATACAGTGTTTAAAAATATTCACCATTGCAACACCAACCAACACCACCAACAAAGTTATTCCATTTCTTATTTTTACTTTTTCTGCAAGAAAAGTCCCTTCTTCTTGTCAAAAATACTGTTTGGAATCCTGGCGTGCATACATCCCTGACATGCACTAAAACATCTTTTGTGGCTTTTTATTGAGCTGCAGGAAGCGCTTATGTCAGCTTTTCTTTGGATGGTTGTAATTTCAGAGTTTGTCCTCTAGTGCGGTTTGAACAGGTTTCATGATTAACTCCTGTTGCTTAATGTATTTGTTTTGCTAAAAGCCTTGCTTGCTGAAGTTCTGCAGATGTTAGCTTTTCTGGAGAGGCCCTACAGTAAACAGTCAAACGCTTAAGGTAGTATGGTATCTATCAGATATTTCTCTCTTTTCAGTTAAAAGTACTTTAGACCTCCTTTTATAAAAAACATACTATGTGCAATGCAAGGTAAGGGCCAAGAATAATTGTCATTCATCCTGTGAAACCTGGAAGAATTGAAAAGCACATCAGTCGGTCTGAGGGCTTTACATCAAGGAGCACAGAGCTAAAAAAATGCTTCACAGTAAAGAGCATTTCTTCCAGCTTGTGAGGAAGAAAAATCCTGGGGGAACCTGACATTCAACTGTGTCCTGGAAGCAGTAACTTTTAAGAGCTTGGATAGGCAGCTGTGTAAAGTGGCTGTCCTATTCATGGTGAATGGCTTGAGTTCTACTATAAAAGACCAGGTAAGAGCACTTGCAGGCTTAGCCAAGACAGAATGGGTTGATTTTGGTTGCCAGAGAGAAACTGAAAACAAAATGGAATGCCAATAATGCTCTGAAGCAGATATTTGGCCTTCTGGGTGAACTCGTGAGGATACTGCTTTTCCGCAAGCTCACAGCTCAACTACACATTTATCTTTAATATTCCAGAACAGTAGTCCTCTCCCCTGCAGAGCATCCTCTGGTGTTTAGTGTCCCTAGACCTGTACACACAGACCTGATAGCAGCAACAGCTGCTCACACAGTGACGGTTATTTTGGGAAAATGTATTGAGCTGGATCTGACAGCACAAGAGAGAAGAGGCTGCCACAGCTCTGTGCCCCAGGTCAAACCAGAAACCAGTCTGGAGATGTGTTCGCAGTACATACATGCATACAGCGTACACATGCACACCACATCTTTACATTTATATGTGGCTGGCCATGTGGATCATAGAGCCACCCAGAGCACTTGTACAAAACAGACAGCACCAACAGCCTCATCCTGCTCCCTACTCTGAGCAGAACACAGGTCTGAGAGTGAGAATGTGCATCTATACCTACGTGCAACCTGCGTCAGACCCAGCAGCTGCTGCCCTTGGACACACAAGCCCCCAAGGCTGCAGTTGCTGGTACAGACCATCACACATATGTACACACACACGTACACACAGAGCTGGCCAGGACTCTCCTGGTCCACGTTAGCTAAGTCCCTCATGGTCTTACCCTTAGAGACACACACACATGCAGATCTCACTCTAAAAGATCCTTAGGCCCCACAATCTTTCCAGGAGCTGACTGGGACTCCCCTGGTCCCTAGTTCCTAACCCTCCCATGTCTTTGCCATTGGAGACATCCATGGTTCCCATTCCAAGCCACCTACTTGGCAGCTTGTCTGGCTTGATCTGTATTGGTGTTCACACACTCTCTGCGTACCCATGCTCGCTCCAGTCACTGCCCCAGGGACACTATGGTCCTCATCAGGGACTTCAACCACCCTGGTGTCTGTTGGCAGGACACCACAGCAGGGCAGCAACAGTCAAAGAGGTTCCTGGAATGCATTGATGACAACATCCTCTTCCAAGTGGTATGGGAACTGACAAGAAAACATGCTATGTTGGAACTTGTCCTTACCAACAAGGAGGGGCTGGTGAGTAAAGTGAAGCTCAAGGTCTTCTCCAGAAGGCAGCACGTAAATGAGGCAAAACACAAACCGTTCACAAACCCTTCCCTTACGTTCTTGAGAGGTCTCACATGCAAAGCAGGGATGGGGGGGGCGGGGGTGTCTCAGGAAGGCAGCACTTAAGTCTTAGGCAAAGTAGAAGCCCGCACCAGCAATGTGGGCAATATGACATTCTCGTCTCAAGGGATCCTGCCTGTGACACCAATTTAAAATGCCCCTATCCAAAGTCAGGGAGCTTTTGATACGATCCCAAGAGTGAGATTAAGACCAAATGAGGTCAGATGTCGTACACCTGAAACAACTTTATTAACAACAATGAAACATAAAAACAACAGGGGAACATAGAATAAAAAGTAGAAATTAAGCAAGAAGTTGAGATAGAGAGGCAAGAGACAGTTGCCACTCAAGTTCCTGCAGTGCTTCGATTATCCACAGGCCTTTGACGCTGAACAGTCGCACACACACATTCACTCACACTTCCACTCACATGCATGTACACAGCCCCTGTTCTCGCACCTTCCTGTGGGCTTTTTATATGTCGTGCCAGAGCAAGTCCATTGGGACAAGGGTTTCCATGGCAGTGGCACGTCCACCATGTTCCACGTCACCCTCGTTCCCATCTTGTGCATGCCTATGCTGTCTCCCTGGGTTACATGCGCGATGGAGCTGTCTTCCTACAGCAGGTCTTCCAAGGTTTCGTCATCATCCTCTTCCTCCAGGTTCTCCAGCTCCTCCATCTTGATTTGTGCAGGCACAAACCATGTCAGAGGATCCTCGGGCCCTGTGCGCAGCGGAGAGCCAGGTGGAGTTTGCACATAGAAGAGGCCGGGGTGCAAGGGTGGCAGATGATACAAGGGCAGCAGAAGATGGCCCCGCCTTGGCATCGAGTGTTCCCAGAGCCCTTGGGTGCACCTCTCTGGGAAATCTGATCCACAGGCCTTGTCAGCAGCCCCGGTGCCCTGAAAAGGTGGTGCAAACTCCTGGCGGCTGTTGGCCACGGCACGGGCTCTGCCTCTGGGAGAAGACCTGGAGGCTGCTGCTGGCAGAGGGGGCAGCTTGGGGATGTCAGTGCCCCTGCCATGGGGCGGTGCCTCCCAGCCCTCCAGCCTGTTCGTCTGCAAGAGAAGATGTGGAGAAAGGCCGTGGGACTGTACTCCTTTTCCCCCTCATCCCAGAGGGAAACCCCTGCACCTGCGCCATCTGGCCATCTTGCGAGGGCAGTGCTCAGCACTGCGGGTGGCTGCCGTCCTGCTCCCAGAGCCAGCTTAGGAGTGGGTTGGACCCCACGTGGCCCTCACCGGGTCCAGGGAGCACCCCTGACATGCCCAGGCAGCTTGCTGGGTAGTGAACGAGGGTCTCAGCTTGCTGGGCAGCCTGTCCCACTTCTCCCCTCCAGTACCTCCCACCTTCCCATCGGCACCTCCTGGGGTCAGAAGGTGTTTGACCCACCTCCCTCGAGCTCCCTACCTGTGCACAGAGGCTCCAAGTGCTCTGTGCCCTCGCTGGGCTGGGGAGCAGTGGCAGCCTGTCCCCGTGGAGGGAGGAGATGGTGGTCCATCTGTGCTCTGGTGCTGGCTGTGGCTGTTTGTGGCACGCCTGTGGGGAGAAAGAGGAAGAGAGGGATGGAGGCGGCTGTATCGGCACAGTGCTGGCAAGCTCGGCCCTGCGATCAAGGCAGCTTTGGGCCACAACAGCCAGGCTGAGCTCGGTTCCGAGCTGCTCTCTGCCTCTGGGCCAACGCTGTGGGCCATGTGGTCTTTGGCCATCCCGGCACGGGTGCTGTCCCAGAGAAACCCCTGGGGCTGGCCATGGCTGGCTGTCTCTCCCTCCAGCGCTCCCCCCCGTCCCAGTGCCAGCCCTTCCCTCCAGCCCCTTCCCTCACCTGGCGGTGGGCAGGAGCGGCAGCCCCTCTCGGGGCTGGCACTGGGCCTTCATCTTTTGCTTCTCTGGCATCTCTGGGGTCCTGTGCTGGACACCTGCCACGGGCACCCAGGGCAGATGCTGCCTCCTGACAGAGTGCTCTCCTGGGAGTGGGCATCCGAGGGCTCTGGACACAGTAAGAGTCCCCATGGCTTCCGTGTGGAAACCCTGTCACAATGGTGTCTGGGTACATCACTGCACTGGGTCACAGTCCCCTGGGGACAGGAACTCCCAGGCTCACAGCAGGGCGTGAGTCCGGAGGTGCCTCTGCCATCCTCTGGCCTAGGGTGCTCTTTCCTTGGGTGTCCTTTGGGTCCCCACCTCCCCTGTGCATCCCTGCGTTCCCCTGGGCTTGTGCAGACAGATGGGCCTTCAATGGGCTGATGGTCCCTTGATGGGCTGATGGCCCCTGGGGCAGGCTCCGCAGTAGCCCTGTATGCTCGGGTTGGGACTCCACCTCGTGCCACTGTCTCTTGGAGCCTCTTGGTGGGCATGCAAAGGAGCTTTTTCCCTGCCAAGAGCCCCCCAGCAGCTACCAAAGAGGGGCTCTTCCCTTAGCAGCTCTTGCTGGGGCAGGACCTGCAGAGTCAGAAGGTGCTGTTTGTGTGGGGCTGAGCCAGAGGAGTGGTAGATGCTTCTTGTCCTGGGTGGCCCAGGAGGGTTCCCTTCAGCCATTCCCATAGAAACCCCCCACACAGCAGGATCATCAGTAGCTAAGAGCTCCCCTGTGCCCGCTCTCTGGGTGGTTGGAGAGGTTTGTCTGGGTTCCCTGTGCTCAGGTTGCTGAAGAGAAAGAGAAGGGACTGTCAGCCAAACAGAGCCGGGGGCAAACTGCAGCTCAGGCCAACAGCCATCCTTCCTTTCTGTTTGTGTTGAACCTGCTCACCGGCTCAGGCGGTAACATACTCCACCTTGGAGATCTCCTTCAGCCCTGGCCATGCGTGTGAGTGGAGCCAGGTGGCCGTGGGACAGGGAGGTGGGTGCTTCCTTGGGCACGTGGTTGGGTTCCGAGGGTGGTGGCCAGCTGCTGAGCAGGTCTTGGAGAGGACTTGTCCAGGGCAGAGAAACTTGGCCAGGGACCTCTTGGAGTTCAGCGGGGGCAAGTGTCAAGGACCCCCACAATTGCCAAGCCCAGGGATCCCCATCATGGCCACCATGGGGGGACACAAATCTGCACTAGAGAGCCCAAGTGCCACTGTCTCTTGGAGTTCCTTGGTGGGCAGGCAGCTAAGCTTTGTCTCCTCTAAGCGTATTATGCCATAACATCATTTCTAAAACATGTAGAGTCTTTGACATTAGAAAATAGCCATTGTCCATAGGGTTTCAGTGAGAAGGGCTGTAAAACCACATTTATTTATGCAAAACACCTTTGTGGAGGCTTTTTTTCACTCTTCTCTCCCCTAAACTGACTAGTTTATGGAGTGAGGTAAGATTAGCTGTCTACAATCTTTTGCTTCATCTTTCATAACTCCAGTTGTAAATGTACTCTTCAAACGTCTTGCTGGTAACTTCGCATCTAGCAAAGATCTAGAGAGCTCATTTAGGGGCTCTATACCTTGAGTAGATCTGTGCCTCACAGTAGACTAGAGCCTTTCACTGATCTTTAGCTATGACACATCTTCCATAAGTGTTACCAGAGAGTATGCCTAGAAGAACACATAGCTGCATTTGTAAAATGACTTGTAAAATGAAACCTCTCTTTATCTTTTCTAGCAACCCTAATCATTCCAGACAGATCAGAAGGCTTTTTGTCTCTGCTTAAATTATAACTGGAGAAAAAATGGGAGGGGAAGTCACAAACCGGCTGATATCCCTTTCTTGATACTCCATCAATGACTGAGTTTTCAGCAGCATTTTATCAAGCTGAACACATCTGTTTTAGTGTGATAAATGTATGTTTATTGTATTGAACAACAAATGTGCACTCAAACAGTATTATGTAGAAAAAATACCATAAATACTTGGTTATAGGATGAAGAAGTTCACTGGTAGCTGAAGGCTAGATAGCAAGTTAATTAGTCCAGTAGCATATCTACAAGAGTCTCAGTTAACATCTCTCTTTTATCAGTTGTAATATTTCAATTATTTATTTTCATAATTCTATTACACAAACAGATACTAAGTTGGGTTTCAGACAGAGTGTGACACAAGCCCGTTGTTTAATGTCCTTGACATGCCCCCTGTGCATAAGTCTGCTAAGAGGGACAATCACAGAAATCCTTTGAAGGATGAGGGAAAGAATGTGTGCTGGCAGCCTTACTAAAATGTTTAAAAGTTTTAAATATAGTTGGAAATCTGAAACTACTAGCTGCTTCCAATTTTTTAAAGTCAATAAACTGAGTAGTCGTGTAATCTTTGTTAACATATTCATATTTTGAATAAATATGCTTTTGCTATTTTATCTTTTCACTGCAAACTTACCTAAAGTCATACTCATCAATAGACCCAGATGGCTCTTTCTTGTAATAAAAAATTGTTTTCCATGCATATCTAGTTAGGTTGTACCAAGAATGCTGTTAATGGTGCAGAATCATTTTAACGTGAAAATACACACACACCCCAAAAAAGCTAGAGGGAATGGAAGTGTTTTCTAGGATAGAACACAAGAGACACATGAGATAGTAAAAAACTTTCCCTAAAACAAGTCTAAGTGTGTTCCTCACAGTGAGAAAATCGCAGCAAGATAACACAAGAATGACAAGGATGAGCCAATGTCAACAAAGCTGTATCACCTCGTGACCAGGGGATGGGAGATAAGGGGGTGAGGTTGTCTGAAGGTAACCTAAGGCTAGTTCACATGGTAAAAAATCACACCCCTGGCAGGAGACCTTACCTGCTGATGTGGGACCACCTTTGTACAATAAACTAATCACTGATCAGAAGGTGCACAGGAGTACATCAGTGATGCAGCTAAAAATTGACCAATAAGCAAGTATTGTGTAACTTCTTTGCTGTAACCTGTATAAAAGCTTGTGATTTCTCCAAAGAGGTGCACTAGTTTTTCATGCACTATTGCCTAACACCCCTTTCTGTACAGAAATGAAAGGTTAGAAAGTGGATCTTGACTTTGTCTGCTCATCAGCTCTGGTGCACCGGGCACAAACCTGTTCCCAGTTTGAGGGACAACATAAGGCAGTAGAAGATTATGACATAATC
>NW_010112838.1:41684-50697 GCF_000699245.1 Pterocles gutturalis | reverse complement strand
ATGTTCAATCACTTAGCAGGAACGCTGACATGAAACACACTACCAAAGATGTAAATCATTCATCTACTACTTCTTTTTTTTATGATGAACTAATTTTAACAAATTTCACTGTTCTTTGCTAGAAATACAATACAGGATACTACTCCCTGGTTTTATCCTTCATGCTTGTTCCCAGTGTTCTCAATTGTACATGTGAATTATTAAAATAAATGTTTTGTTTTATCTGCTGTCAAGTACCCTGTAAAAATGCAGCTATGTTACTCATGTAGTTATTAAAGACATGAATGGTGTCTCCTTGAATAAGATGCATACATTATTTTAGATATATTTCTGAACAAGATACTAGATCCTTGTCCATTTTATGAGGCTGTACAACTTGTCTGTGGGAAGAGCGATCACAGAACCTCGTGTAGACCTCCTGAGTAGAGGTGGTGCTTGCAGATGATTTCTTCAAGCCAGCTGAACTCTGTCAAAGCCTTCACTTATTTTACTGTTTTTTGGGATTTTTTTTTTTTTAATTAAGCACTACTGGTTTTTCTTTCTCCTCTAAAGCTACCACTAGCTGGGAGTCTCTGCCTTATTTATTTTTCAGAGACATTACACCAGATGGGGCACTCAAAGAGCCTCAACCCGGAGTTGGGTGAAAGTCTGTTCCAGATGGTAAAGCGAAATATTGCTAAATATGCCTGCCAGGTATTTAAGCACAGCATGACAGACAGCTATAACAAACAGAAATGGAAAAAAAGCCAGTATAGACAACAGCTGAGGAAAAACTGCCTTTTTCCTGAATACTCAGGCCTTACTACAGCTTGTGTAGTAAGGAGGCACCTCTAGGAGAGGTCAAAGAAATGCTGTAAAAACAAAGAATGCTGTAAGGCAGCTTTGGTAACGGTCATTACAGCTCATTTCCAAGACTGCTGGACTGAGAACAGACCCACCATAGAGCTCCTTTGTTAAAGAAAAGAAAAACGGAGTTTAAAAACTGCTTTTGTGATTCTTTCTTTAGGGAAGGTAACACATTTCTCTCAAGACTATAGTGTATTTTGCTTAAAGCATACTTGTATTGAGTTACCTCCCTATGCCACTTTGGCTATCGTGGTGCAACGAGCGCAGGTTGCAGGAAGGCTCTCGGCGCTGGGCTCTGCGGGTTTATGAAGTACCTCTCAGAAAACAGCCGGATCTGTCTCCTTTCAGATGCATTTCCCTGGAACAAGGAAAGAGCCCCGAGCTGTTGCAGAGCTTGTTAATTTACTGGAATAGCCCTACTCTTGACAATTTTGTCTGCTCTGCTTGAGCTTTAATGATTTTCAATGCCATGTTATTTCAGCAAGGTTTCTCTGCTGACTTCTTCCTGGTGTGTTTTGGACAAGTTGTAGAAACTCTCAGGTCTCTCATCTTTCAGATGAGGAAACTATGCTACAGGTATTTTTTAAGCTTGGAAAAAAAATTTATGAGTGGTGAACTTCACAAGCCTCTCCCCAGATTAGAACTCTCTTGTTTGAACCAGCTGCTGGCTGAAAGAGTTGGAAAAACAAACTTTACTAAAAAAAAAAAAAAAAAAAGGAAAAAAAAGGAAAAAAAAAGGCCAAGAACTGAACTCAAAGATTATTTTTTTATTCTTTTCATATAGTAACAAGAAAACACCTAGGCAGGTTTATTGCCAGTACTTTAGGGGTTATGGAATCTTTTAAAGGTAATACTTTATTTTTTTTTTTCCTCTCTACTCTTTGTCCAGCTGCTTTTCACTTGTAAGTCTCTTTCCCCAAACCGGGGCTTACTTAATTGTGTACATTCTAAGTGAATGGATTGGAGGTAGGTTAGTGGAAATGTGATGGTATGCCATCAAATATTGTGTGATAGAGGACAGCACTGACAGGAGAGCCAAGGAAAAGCTTAACTCAGGCTTTTTGTAAAATGCATAAGAGCATTGTCTGGTTTGGGAGACAATTTTTTTCTCATCTGCCTGAGGGAATGAAAACAAACATCCCAACCCCAAGTGCATAAAGTCATTGTCATTAAGTTTTTTGGGAGAACAGTCTTGATGTCTGCAGTTGTGCTACTGTGTAGTGAAAGATTAATGTGATCCATGAAAAAAATACAAGGAATATAACATGACCCAGAGACTAGAATGTTTGTGATGCTGTTCTGGTCTTCACTCTGAAGACTGTTTCTGTAGTTTACATTAAACTTTCATTTGTTGGCAATGCATTATAAAGAGCACATCAAGCTGCTCAGAGTTCTTGAGGGCACGGTGTTTCTAAACCTCTCTGGAAGCAGAGATCTAGGCTCACTGGGGATATTCAAAAACAAACTGGTAAACTGCTATGAAGTTAGCTATTGTCTAACCTCAGGGTTAGTTAAGAGAGAGTGTGTAGGACTCTGCTTCAGACTTCATCAAAACAGAATTCATGAAGTAACTGTAGGTTCCACAGAGCAGTGGTGAGTGCGGGTTCGAGAATGGCAGTAAAATCAGCACTGGGGAAAAAAACTCCAAAACTAGCATTTCTGCGTGATGCTGCATTGGAAATTACATCTTAGACTGCCCAAATTTTCCACCAGTACTTGGATCCAAATATTAAAACATAGCCCTTGAGGTCAAATATAGATGAAATACCATGTGAGCTAGAGAAACAACTCCCATGCTAAGACTAGGATTTGATAGTTTGTATGAAGTCCTTTTGGGTTAACCATTGTTAGTCCTTCTACAATGACCAGAAGATTTACAATTCTACCTCTTTGGTTTTGTGCCTGCCCCCTGTTCCTCTGGGGCCTGAGGTCAATGGGAGTGTTGTCCCAAAAGTGGGATCCTGTGGTAGCTCCACAAAGCTAGCATACCCTTGTTGTGTATGCATCAGATTACATACATTTCAAAGAACAAAGAAATTACTTTGCATTGGTCAAAAGTTGATAAGTGACAGTATTAGTTAGGACTCTGTCTTCTGTTGGTCAAATTATCCTCACTTGTTATGCAAATTAGCACCCATGCTCTGTGAAGGAAAGTGGGATCCTGTGGTAGCTCCACAAAGCTAGCATACCCTTGTTGTGTATGCATCAGATTACATACATTTCAAAGAACAAAGAAATTACTTTGCATTGGTCAAAAGTTGATAAGTGACAGTATTAGTTAGGACTCTGTCTTCTGTTGGTCAAATTATCCTCACTTGTTATGCAAATTAGCACCCATGCTCTGTGAAGGTGGGGGGGGGGGTAAGTCTTTTTGGTCCCCAACTGAGTTGTGATCTGGTTGTGATCTCCCCCTGTTGCCTTTACTTTTCTCTAACAAACCTCATTGTTAGATTCTGTTTTAGAAGTTGCTTTTGCCTCATTCTATTTTGCAAGCTGACTACAACTGCAAATGCCATCCTTGCTATCCATCAGGATCAGTCCCCTTTAGAAGGAAGGCGGAGGTGGGGGTTGCAGCAAGCGGTCAGCATCCCAAGGCTTTCCCAAGACCAGCATGTCAACATTGGGGTTTCCTCCTGCTCATGCTCAGACTGCTTAGAGTCACTCCTCTACATTTTCTTAGATGGACTGCTTACTTTGTAGAACTGCAAGTTAAAACATTATGTACAAGATTTACTACATATTTTATGTATGTTCTGTCAATAAACATTTGTGATTTATGTTTATAGCCCTTGGGCCTATGGTACCATGCTGTGCTTGGACTTTCAAGTCACCTGCTTTCATCTTGTTGGTTTTAAGGTGGTTTTTGTTACTAACAACCTCCTAGCTGAGATTTCCTAATCTCTTGAATAGGGTTCTATTTGCACAATCTAATCACACAAATGTCCTTCTCTAGGATCATTAACAGTTCATTTTGTAAAAATAACGGCCTACTAGAAAACAGGCAGGCATGCAGACAGACTCAGTGCTTCGGTAATGACTTCCGGCCATAGTCCTCAGATAACAGTAACATCAGCTGACATAACTATTTTACATTAGTGACTCCCCGTGTATACCACCTCACTTTCATTTTGCTTTGAATTTAAGCTCAGTAATGCAAATATGTGTAATACAAATGTACCCCAAGTTTTGATAAAACTAAGATTCAGGATTAAACAAATCCAACAGGAAAAAATACCCTAAACCTGACATTAAATACTATTAATATTAGTGTCTATAGTTTAGTTGTTAACTTTACAAATATCAATCAATAATATGAAGTCAGATCAGAGCTATTTAAACTTTTTTTTGCCCCAAATTATTGAGCACAGAAAAACCCATGGTACATTACAGACAAAATGTAAAAAGAGTACTTCAGTCCTTTCTTTAATTCCAGGTGAGGGTTTTTTTATAAAGCATGTTAAATTGATCAGTACTAAATTAGAGAATGATTAATGCAAAACCAGAAGCTAAAAGAGTACAGATACACTACTCCATAATAACTGTTGAAGCCTCATAGTGTACATAAATTCTAGTTTGGTTAATTACATACTGTTTGCCTAAATGCACAGTATATTTTAAATGGGAAGAAGCTCATCCACAATATCTTTATTCTACTGTGCACTGCTCTTACCCACTAGCAAGCATACTGAAGGGATTTGGAGTTGAAGAGGAATTTTCTATATCCCTATATAAAGGAAAAATAGTGTGGATATCTCACTCTAAACTTGTATGATCAGTCTATCATAATATGAGATATAGAGTTGTGCTTAACTTTACAGAGAAGTGTCTGCTCATTTCTACAAATATAAACTTTCAGGAGCAAAGTTCTGCTTATGAACTACAAGAAGACTGGAGATACAGTGCCCCTGTTTAAAAGATGGGTAGATCCTTGGTATTTTGGGCAAATAATTTATTTGCAGTCTGAGATTGACCAGAAATTCCTCTTAAAAAGTCAAGAAGTATTAATGGGAGCAAACCAGAGGTTATCGCATTACCTTGGAGGCCAGAAAGGGAGAATTTTGAACAGCAGTGTAGATGCTGATTAATCTAATAAGTTAATAAAGGGCAGGATAAAAAAAGAATATATCATAATAAGGGTATTAAATGTAAGAAATTAATAGCCTGAATAAGGAAATTATTCACAATTGTTAGCAATCCCTGATCCTGGTGTATACACAGTTACTTTAAAATATATATAAAAACTAAAAAATTGTTGTTTCAAAACAAAATTAATCAGGCAGTGACTCCATAAAAATATCAGGCTCAGGATGCATCGTCAGCCACCTGCTAATGTTTGCTTTATTTCATGAAAACTATTTATGTTAAAGCTTTGTTATTTTTATTTTTTTCCCTAATTTTTCACCTTCCTCAGAGAGGTCTTCTGATTTCTGAAATTAATTGAAATCTGTATGTTAAAGAAAGCCAACAGAAAGATGTTGACAAGACTGAAAATATGTTCACAAGGAAGGAAATTATTTAAATTACCTAGAACTACCACATTTTCATTTATTACATTCATTCGAGCCTTGGAAGCCTTTTATATTTCTCATTGATCTTTGGATGCAATAAATGCTATCTTCCATAAAGAAGTGGTCAGAATAGTTAATCACATCATTTCCTCTACCTGGTGTGTTTCATTTCTTCAGAGACCTGACCAGGAAACAGTCAGGGTCCAGCACGAACTTCTTATGAACATGCATGGATGGTAACTTCCAGGAAACCTGTTTCTTCAGAAGGAAAGAAAAGAACAGACACATGCCTCTGAGTGCCAGATGAGAAAAATTACATCAGTTTGTCTTTTCCCTCAAAAATTCTTCAAGTTTATGAAAATAGTTGAATGTAAAAATTCCCATGAAAAAATAGTGCCATCTGCAGACTGAGAAGAACTGATTGGTTTATACATCATCTCGTTTAGACGCAACTGTAAATTCCCAGCTCTTATGAAATTCAAGTTGCAAGTCAGAAGTCCAGCCTTGACTGTTTTATATTGACCTACTCAATCTGTCAATCTGAAGACATTTGGAATTAAAAATGGAGTCTGTTTTTCACTTTTAGTATTCATGTTAATAGCTTCTAATTAAAACACCTGTAAGATATCCATAACATAAATTTATGAGGAAAATCTAAGGGAGATCAAGTGGACCTTCGTTGTAGAAATGTTTTCAATTCTCTGAGGCCTTCAAAAAACATTGGTGTTAATTACGAAGGTGTGAAAATGTGCTTAATTGACATGTAATCTGGGAGGAAATGACAGAAGAGAAAGCAAATCTTAAGAGATGTGGAGGTGTTTTTCCAGGAATATACATCTGTCTGTCAGTCGGTAGTGCACAGATTTCACTAGTGTGGGAAAGTGCCCTTGATTCTGCATCAGAATCTGTCAATAATTTTGCCTATAATTAAAGATTTTGGTTGGAGCTAGGGAACAAGGTGAAATACATCATACACTTCTTTTAATTTGAGCTATTCCTTTCAAGTAGACATCTAGGTATTTTTTTTTTTTTAATATCCCGGGGTGTGATTTATTTCTTGAAAAGCTTGACAAGTGTCAGTGCCTCCTTTCCCTTATAATTATATCTTATTCCTGAATTTTGAATTTGAGGAAAAAAATTAACTGATTCATAGAGGAGAGAAACGGTGGCAGACGAGATAGCTTTGCTAACTGAAGCCAATTACACATCTAATTTAAAGGAGGAAATATCACTTTCCAACCTGTGCTCATTGAATTCAATCATCAGGTAGAACTGTATCTTGCTAAAGCAGCTTCTCACTGATTTCAGTGTAACCAGCTTTTATTCAATTAGTTCTTGTTTATTTCGGGATAATAAAACATAACATCTGCAATACATTTAAAAGAGTTCTTCTCCTTTTAAAGCATTAAAGTGGAAGTAGAGTTGCTTTGCATAACTACATTAGTAAACAGATTAATTTACATTTTAATTTACATTAGTAGTGTAATTGGGTTCTTAAAGTGTAATATATAGGAAGGAATGAAAGCAGGAACGAAGTCCCGCAGCTACTAAAGGATGGAGATGCCAGACACCAATTAAGCCGTTCTTTTGGCACGCCTTATCTCTGAGGTTTGTGAGATTAACTTGAAACAAAATATCTGGCTTTTATCTCCTCTGCTCTTGGTTTTAATTCCACAACTTAAAAGGATTCTTTTTGAGATTAATGTTTGGAAGGTAATTTCTTCCACTGTCTTACCAGTAACATTGGCTATCTTTGTAGATAAATTGCATAACTAAGAGGAATTTTAATTCTGTCTCAATGCCCCTTGCTCTTCCCCCAAACAAATTTCCTTTAAAGAGCATTTGTTCCGAATGCAGTTTGTTTACTCTGAGGTTTATACACTGAGTAATACATCCCATAGATGTGATTATATGCTGCAATCACTCCATATGTCGGTGTCTTGCAATGACATGATTATTTGTGTAAAAACAACGGTACAGCTAGCTGTTTGGGAAGCTTACAGTGAATATTTGTACAGAACATACGACAGCCACATGAAAGAGGCTCTTTCTTCATTCATTCATAGCTTTGCATCAAAAGTAACCCTAGTGAAGTCAGAGCGCTTCTGGGAGAGTAGAAACTTAAAAGAAGAAAAATCCAGCTCAGTAGTGTGTTAAACCTAAGGTGGGAATTTACATCTCTGGTTTTGGACATGCAAAAATGAATTTGACCGAAGCCCAGAGGACAAAACAAGTGACTCAGTAACAGGGCTGAACCTGAACAAAGTGTTAGCCTGAAGATCCAGAACTACGTATTATAGAGATAACATTACAGACTTTGAAGTAATGATAACCTTGTTTTTTGCAATAACAGAAACTAAATGTGCATTAGTCCTTACAGGCATGTCAGTTATCACACTTGAAATTCTGAAAAAAACAAGGAATGTAAGTGAAATATTTGAAACAATATTTAATCTAGGGATTGCAGTAAATTTACTCCAGATGGATGCGCATGGTGCGTAAAATACATTTTGAGGAAGCATGTCAAGTGCTCATATTTAATCAATGACTTACCAAGCTATTATAATATTTTCCAGATAAATCAGTTTTGATTTCTTCTGATTACCAACAGCCTTACAGCTCTTTCCACAGGAAGGGTTTTACTGAACATCCTGACCAAACTCCTTGTTCCTACAACTATGTTCCACTGATTCTGAACAGAGCTTTGAATTCAACAGTTGTTTTTCTTCATATTTTCAGTGAAGATGTTTGCTCATCCTACATAGAAAATCTCACAATAAGTAGGCTGCTGCTAGACTTTGTGAAGCATAAACATTGCAAAGCATCTGGGACTGCTGTGCATGAGAGAGAAGTGGAAAACTGCATAAGTAGTTGCTCTGATTGCAATAACATGTCACGGAAGTCCTAGCCCTTAGAGAATTGCACAGAGTCCATATCATGTGACAGGGAAAACTGCAGAAGTTCAGAGTTTGGTGGTGAAAGCTAGCAAGAAAAATTTGATAAAGAAACCTATATACAGATTGCTAAGTGCCACAGACCTACATCTGACTTGGGCAGTGTCCTGTCATTGACCATGTACAATACCAAATGGTCAAGAGGGCATATAAAAATCCTGGTGTAAGAAGGCACAGGTAAACTAAACTGTCATTCTAGATCTCGCTGTGATCTCTAGCAACTAAGTAAGCTTAAACAACAACCATGGCATTAAATATAATATCCAAAAAATGTTTAAAAATTTGTGAATAATATTATTTTTGGCTATTTCAGGGTCCAGTCCTTTGAATTTAATAAGGTGTTGGCTTCATTAAATGTATATGGATCAGAGTTGAGCTTCCCTATTCCAAGTTCACTGGCTGCTGCTTCAGTATTGCTACAAAACTTGGGAAACAGATATTTCCCATCTAATTTCTTAACAGTGTTCATTGCTGCCCTGCCTTCTTTCTTTTTCAGCATTTTATATTTTCTGTAATTTTCTAATACTTTATCATTTATATTTATCTGATGAGCACTTCTTCACAGCAATTGCTTTCATCGTTCCTTTCTGAAATCTCCACACCCAAAATCTCGTGTTGGAAAAGGGGTGGGGGGAGGATGAGTACTGTAAATAAGACTTCATGCATAAAATTATGATTTGTACAGTACTTATTGTTCAGATTTTT
>NW_010112838.1:13082-41671 GCF_000699245.1 Pterocles gutturalis | reverse complement strand
TCCTGCTACATATTCAAATAAAACACTTGAAAATTTCATTATCTGGCTGTAAGAAATAGTTTGATAAAGAACTTTTGGAAGGGAATTACTCTGATATCAAAGTCAGTTATCAGAAGATAGTAGAATTGACTTGCAAAACCAAGCAAGTTAAGTATGAATTAAAATGCTCTTGATGCCATAATCCAACACTATCTTGAAATTCCTCTCTTACATTGGGTTAAAAAACTCATCATACAGTGTACTACAGTACTGAGATTTCAGTTTGTTCAGACTTTAAATGACAGTTTTAGTGTATGAACTTTTTAATAAGGCTTAAGAGATACCTGGCTTTATTTTGAAAATATACTTTAAAAGGACATGCTAATAGCCAGCTCTCTCGGGTGCCTAACTCAAATTTCTGAGTAAAGTCTCTCTGCCAGTCTTATGAATGAGGTTAATCTTAACTATGGATGACAATGGTCTTTTTTTCCCTAGCCTTAAACATCTATTAATATAATAGAAAATTCAATTCGGAGACTAAAAAGACTCTTCCACTGATTAGTATGATAAATGATCATTTGACCTAATGTTGTTGACATGTGGACAAGCACCAATGAAAATAAATGCCCTGTGCAGAATCTAACTAGAATAAAACACGATGCTGAGGTAGGTTAATCCTTAGAATTTCTTAACGGCACTCGTATTCATCTACCAGTGTGTTGTAAGGTACTTTCAATATTTACTGTATTTTTTCTACAGTGACCTTAAATAGTCTTTTTTTTTTTTTAGACCAGAAAACACAATTCTAATTCATAAATCACACTCATAGAAACCTTTCTCTTAGATAGTAGCTTTTCATTTCTAAAGAGAAGCATGTAACATTCAAACTTAATTTAGCTCATAACTCAACTAGCGGGAAAGAGCTTTGCCATATTTATGTCAGGGCACATTGCGGGCCGGATAATCCCTCAGGGCCAGGAGCCAAAGATATGGACAGGGTGCATCCCACCACCCTAGCCGGAGAACAAGGTATCTGGGAATCTGGGGCAGCCCCAGCCCCAGACACTGGGCACCTGCATGGCGACAGGGACAGCCTGAGGCCAGGTCAAGCCGCCAGCCCACAGGTCAGGCCTGGTTCTATGCAGCAGTGTGGTCAGAGGGCTGGGGATGGACATCCTCACTAGGGCAGGACTGAGGGTCCTTGGGGGTCTGATATGGGGTCCCAGACCATAGGTGGGGGTCCTGGGGGCAGAGCAGGGCCAGAACAGCCTGTGAGGGCCTACCGGGCCCTGGACGTGGAAAAGGAAATTTAGCTCTGTTCAATGTGCACACACATGAGTAATCTTACTTCTCTTTTGAATCTGAAAATTTTCCTTTGGCTGTGGTGTAATGAAGCATACATATATATTTTATAAGACATTTATTCATGCATCTGGTGTTTCTCTTGCTATGAGTCTGTCATGCTCTTCTGACTTTTCCGTGGCATAAGAATATTTTGCCTGCAAGACATTTGACTTTGTCTGAATTTTATCAAGGTACACAGCCAATGGGAGAAATAATTTATTGCTCATGCATTAAACTTTTGCTAAATAATTCCTAAAAATCTTTGCAAAGGACTTTTTTTGTATAATTCAGAAAATTCAATGTGCCGCAAAGTAATTGGATTGGCTAGAGGTTATCACATGTAGTATAATCAGCCAGTGAACATTGGTGGTATAAAGTCCTCATGATCACATTTAGGCTGGCAGTAACTAATAAACTAAAAATGAGCTACCAAGCATGACATAGACAGGGCTTGTTGTTACAGTAGCCCAGTGTCGTATTGCTGAGAGAAGCTCTAAGTTTAATTTATTTAGGGTAAGCGTTTCTTACCTGTATGTACAGGCTTACTTAAGGGTTGAAGTTTGATATGAATACTGGTCTGCATTTAGTGATGCTTTATAGAGTGTGGTGTTTAGCTATAAGTGTTATAAGTGCAAGAAAGAAACCTCAGTTCTTAGGACCTGTACAAATAATCCTAATATATTTTAAAAAACAAGTGACTGAGCAAAATTTACTTGACATAATTTGAAGTAACTATAATTCGGTGTTCATGAGATTTGCATGATATCTTTTTCATACAGAATGAGTTTGCTGTAGTGGCTATTGCCTCGCTGATCTACAGTCTCTCTTCCGGGCTGTGAACTGTCACAAAGTAAACCTACTTACTTTTTGTTACAAGTGATGGTTTCATTAACACTTTTGACGGGCTGCAAATAAATGTGTATTCTGGATGCTTGCAGAAACTTCCTTTGAAAAGTCATCTGTTGACAAATGATGTCTCTTTCTTCATCCCTGAGGATGTGAACCCTTCATTGAGCTTGACTTGGATACAACGTTATTATTTCATCTCTAGTTTTCCAGATCACTTTCCTGTAGTAAACAAGTGGCTAATCATTTCATACCTGAACTGTCAACCTGTTCCACTGCGATGTTGCCTAGGGGACTTGAAAATATGATTCTCATTAAGTCTCCATGAGAGTCAAAATCATAATGTATCTCTAAATCCTCTGCTGGTGGTTCTTTGTTATGATGTTATTATGTGGAACATTACTGACATACAGAGATTGTCTGCAGTTTCCCCCATTCCATTATTATTACCTCAGCTCTGCTTTCACCTGTGCCCTGCTATAAAAATCTGCTGAATTAATGCTGATTAAAGCCTTTTACAATGAGAAACAAAGAACTAATAGTTTACTTGAACATCCCTTACACAATAGAGACACAATTTATAAATTGAAGGTCTGTTACTTAACCAGCTAAATATTATAGGTGATCTGACCTACGCAAGAATGTGACTCAGCTTTCTATATCTTTTGCTGTCCCCTTTTCTGCCTAAATCCATGTTCTTTCCTCTTCCTCTTTAATTTAGTGAGTCATGTAGCTCTAAATGCTAAACTGCCATTATACTCTAATTTAATTCATATACATTCTACAGCTCATTTGCTATCATTAATGTCAAGATTGAATGGCCTCTTCCAATCAATGATTCATTAGCATAGCACATTCATTGTGATGTTTGTAGTTCAACAGAATTTTCATAATTTATCTAGCAGCACTAGAAGTTTCCCATGAAAATCTACTGTCTATTAGTACAATGTTTAATAGATCTGTGAACATATGATTTTTTTTTTTTTTTTTTGTGGTAGTTTCCGAACCAGTTTCTTAGCAGGTTCAGATTTTGTCAACACAAATGGGGAGCTGTTTGCTGATGTTTGATATTTATGTGTGTGTTCTACTTTTTTTGTGTATTGCATTTAGTTTCTCTTTGATTAAAAAGATAATTTAGAATATCAAAATTAAGGTGTTCAGAAATTCAAAGGCTACACCTACCTAATTAGGCAGTATTGATCAATAGGGTCAGGTTTGAGTAATACAACAGCTGTGTTGGGAGGACTTTATCTCTCTAAAATATATATGCTAGAGGGTCTTTATTTTGATCCATCTCTATTCTGGTGATGTCATTTCACTCTGAAGAACATCTTGTGGTTACCTGTCATCTGAAGAGAATCCAGCCCACCCTCTTAGATGTTCCACAATGTGAACTGCAAAACAGTATGTGGGGAGGAAGGATGTTCACTTTGAAAACATTCTCTTAATTGGAAGTAAATTTCCAATGTAAATGCACCTTTGGGGCTTTAGCTGCTATCAAAACTGACTGCTTGTGTAAAACCTGAGGAAAAATGCAAAGAAATGTGAGTAAGTCCTTTTGCTTTTCCCGGAACTCTTGCAAAAGATACTCGCTAACTATAGTTAAATGCATTCACGAGTACAATTTCCTGTTTTAAAGAACTTACACAATTTCACTAGCAAAAATTTATTATTTTATACCACTAAAAGTCTATGTCATTTTAACTGCCAGTGATACTGAGAATTTGTGTCTTCATTATGCAAGGTGATTACTCTAAGCATAGACTTTATTATTTGGGTAAATCTAAAACTCCACAATTTAAAAACCAAAGATTCTCACAGTACACTTTTTGAAAAAGTTCCTTCCAACTTATTTCCTTCCTTGCACCATCCTGATAAATCTACCCTGTGTCATGGTACAGTTATCTCATGGGAGAGATATTAATTCTCCTTAAAAATAGCTCACACTTGAATTTTAGAGATAAACAAGAACTCTTTTGCATTTTAATTCAAAAATGTTACACACGCATTTCTTATTGTAAAATCTACTGTCTCCTCAAACCCATAACAAAAGCAAGGGAACACCCTGTCAGCTGGCAGTCTTCCAGTTATACACCATAAGTATATATTCCAGTGATATACTGGATGTTTCCTCCAGTATCAAAGAAGCTACTGAAACTAAAGACAGTTTTACAAAGCATCATGACCTCTCATGAAAAGAACCCCCTTCCTGGATTACTTAATATAACTAGCTCAAAGATTGGGCAAGGATTGTAGCAATCTAGCATTAACAACTCTCTCACAAAGTTGTCTTCAAATGCTAAACATTTGCTTTGTTCATACAAATTTCTTCATATTTATATTAACTACTATCTTAATCTGAGTTTCTTATACATATCACTGAAATCTTACGTGTTTTCAGTGTCTTCACCAGATGATTGATTGAGTCAGCTGCCCTGGTAGACTCCTGAGGACAACTCATGATCTGTTCTGAGCATAAAATATCTCTAACCAGTAAGAGTTACAGGTTAGAAATCAAAGGCAAAATTAAATTAATCATCTTTTTTAAATTATTTTTGTCTCTTAATTTCCTTCCTTGTTTTCTTCCTTTTTTTTTCTTTTTTTTTCATTTCTTTTTTATCACAGGGTGTCAGAAACAGCAATGTAATTTGATAGGTATTATGGGAAAAACTATACTTCTGCTCTATTTTATCAAGCCTGTACACGAAGGGCTTTTACCAGCAATGACTGCATTGAACTGAATTAACACAACAAAGGAATAAAACAATCAATTCTATTTAAAGTACTCAAGTACTCACAGCTCTTTCCCCAAGTGGCAACTGAGAAAAACACATAGCTTTGTAAAGGTATGTGGAAGGATACTGTCTGCTCTCCTAAGGGTGTGTGGTCAAGGGTCTTTTCAGTGAAAAAAACAAACAAACAAAAAAAAAGGTGAATGAAAAGAAGGAAGAAATAAACAAGATCATTCAGGGACAAAAACCTGACCATTAGCAGTGAGCAGAACAAACCTGGTCTGTCACATTAATTGGTAAGGATATGTGGAGTGTGAGAATGTTTCTTTTTCACTAGGATTGTGTAACTAAGGACCTTGTCAAATTGGGATGGTAAGGAAAAGGCGGAAGACAAACGCACAGAGACACGAAACCTGGCCTGACTTGGGTGCCCAATGTCCAACCAAGCTACTGCTTTTTAGAAATCACTACCTGCATCTTTAGGTGAATACTGTCCTGTAACAATCTGGTGCTATGTCACTGCTCACTTTCAGGACAATATTCTTAGACTTCAGTCTTAAAGATCCTCTGTGATAGGCTAAAGGTAATTGTCCATCACATCTGGTGCCAGACAGGTTAGAGAAGAAGGAACAAAAGTCCCATGATATTAAGAAAGGAATGCTTTTGTACCAAAATTAGTCTTCAATAGGATTATATGACTTTGTGAAGTTAAAGAGAAAACTAAATACTCTTCATGATTTCCTATGAGCCACGATTTGTGTATGTACCAATCCAGTAAAAGCAACAAAACCCTAATGACCAAAACATGATATCTTGTGTCTTTTAAACACAAGCCATGTCATTACTTTGATATCACAGGGAGCTTTATAGTCCCTGGTTCCCAGGGTTCTCCTTTTTACCCTTTTTAAAAATGTGTTAAATGTTTCCTGTTTTCCAGTCACTGTGGACTTCACCTGACTGCCATGACTTTTCAAATATCGTGGAGAGTGGCTTGGCAACTACATCAATCAATTCCCTCAGGACTCTGGGATGCATCTCATCAGGTCCCATGTATGTACATGTTCTTCAGGAGGTCATGAACCTGCATTTCTCTTATAGCAGGAGGGACTTTGGTCCCCCAGTCTCTTACTTGCCATCCATCCACTTGAGAAGTGTGGGAAGAGAGGTTGCTAGTGAAGACTGAGGCAAAAAGTTGTTGACTGCCTCAGCCTTCTCCTTGTCTGTTGTTACCAGTTTGCCAATTGTGTTCATCACTGGGGTACACTTTCTTTGACCTTCCTTTTCTGACTGACATACCTATAGAAGTCCTTCTTACTATTCTTTGTGTACCTTGCCAAGTTCAGCTCCAATAAAGCCTTGGCCTTGCTGACCCCATCCCTACACAACTGGGCAGCATCTCTTTACTCTTCCCAGGATGCCTGTCCCTGCTTCCACTACCTGTGCATTTCCTTCTTGCACTCTATTTTGACCATCAGGTCTTGACTCACCCATGCTGGTCTCTTGGCATCCTTTCCTAATTTCTTACACCTGGGGACTGAGAGCTCTTGTGCCCCATGGAAAGCCTCCTTAAAGATCTGCCTGCTCTGTTCTGCTCCCTTGTCCCTGAGGGCCATTTCGCAGGGGGTCCTATTGACTAACTCCTTGAACAGCTGGAATTCTGCTTTCCTAAAATTCAGGGTCCTGACTTTACCCTTCACCTGACCCATGTCCCTCAGGACTGTGAAATCCGTCAGTGCATGATCGCTGCAGCCCACGTTGCCTCCAATCTTGATGTCACCGATTAGCTCACTTGCATTGGTGACCAACAGGTCCAGTAATGAGTCCAGTCTGGTAGAGCTGTCTATTACCTGGCTTAACAGGTTATCCTTAATGCACTGCAGAAGTCTCCTGCATTGCTCACAGCTCGCCATACTGTTTTCCAGCAGATGCAGGGGTAGCTGAAGTCCCTCATCAGGATAAGAGCCTGTGAGCACGACGTCTCTTGTAGCTGGAGTAAGAGGGCTTCGTCAGTAGGGTCACCTTCATCGGGGATGAGTCGACAGAAGTTCCCGGGAGTGTATAAATCTCATTGTATGATATCAAGGAGAGACTGCGTAAGACACGATGGGATGTTTAGGAGCAGGATTGATGGTAGGGAAAAAGAGGGATTGTGGTGTGTTGGGGAAGGAACAAGGATGGAGAATAGAGGGAAAATATAAAATGGGCGGTCATGTGTAGACAGGCTGCTGCTCAGGACACTGAGGGAGGGATCCCCTGTACCCCCAAATCCACCAGATCCAGCTGTCTCTAACACTTTCCTCTTTGTGTTTTAGCTGTCCAAACCAGAACGCACTCACTTTGAACAAAAGTTACTTTTAGCATTGTGTCCCAGAGATGAAGACACAGTGAATTAAGGGTGAAATTATAACTTTGCATTATTTAAGAATAAGCTTAATATTGTTTCCTCTATTCTGCCTTGCAAAATTTTTCTTGCTCCCATTTCCAGACATATCTTTTTGCAGCTGCCAGAGGTGTCAGGTCAGTGCCTTTCCTTTTTCAACTCAGTTGTTTAAAGGTATTATCAGCATTCCAAACTACATTTTATAACCCTTGCAGCACTTGGAATTTTGGAACTTAATTTGTGATGTCCAGAATACTGTTTGAGGGAAATGCATTAAAATTAATGTGGAAAAAACAGCTTCACCTTAAAAAGTGAGGCCAAAGAAGAAACAATGTTGTGTTGATAAATAATTAAGGCAGGGCATGACTTTTATCATGAAGCTGGAGAATCCAGCTGCCAGTTGTTGTAAGAACAGATAAATTCAATCTGAGAAATACTTTAAAAATCTTTAACATGTTCTGATATCAACAAACACTGAGTGTAGCACACTTTTTTAAGTATTAGAATTTGAGAAAAGAGGAGGAAGGACTCTGCCTGCAATCCTTCAGAGTAGCTGAATAAGCAAGTAAGCAGTTTTAAAATGTTTTTTCATTTATTTTTAAGTCTCTTTCCCCCAGAAAAAAAGTCCAAGAGTACTGATTTTGATCACAGACTTAAAATGACTGGTGCAAATCAGGATTGAGACAAGACAGGAAAACATACACGTTTGTTTAGGTATGTATATATGTGTTCATACATTCCCCCCTCCCAGTCTGTTTAATCAGTTTTTGTATTTGCCCTTCATTTAATGAGAAAAGGCATCTTGTCTTGGGCTGAACAACCATTAAAACATTTCATTTTATGATATATTTGAAAATTTAAGGTTTTGGTAAGAGCACATATGGATTCAACTTATTCACATGCTTGGTTTTCAAATTTGCATGTGTTGAAAATAAACTATGCATCTCTTTCTTAATATTGCTCTCCATTTCCTATTTTTACTTCACTACATTTGAACAGAAAGGAAAATTAACTACAGTGAACAACCCTCAGACTATTGGGAAGACCAGGAGATGACACTTGGCATTTTAAATTTGCTGCTCCATTAAATCAAATATTTACCCTGTGGACCGGCAAAATTGTACCAGGAAAATGATACTCAGATGCACTCTGATGGCAATTACTTTCTTAGGGTGTTGAGTTGTCATGAAGGTTTCTCACCAGTGCTATATAGGTCTATTTAATTAGGGGAACTGTGCATTTGAAGGACTCATTCCTTTTGCTAACTGATTTCTTTGTCTGTCCTGAACTGAGCGTAAGCCAATCGTAAGAAAGTAAGTAGAGCTGATAATTAAATATAACCCAATGGATCCAGAGAAAAAGGTGAATGAAAATGCGATGCACTCCTTTTCAGGTTATCTGTATTACTCAGAAACAGAGTGGAAATTTTTATGTTGTAGCTAAGGAAAACAAAGAACTAGAAGTGATCACAGGGTCCAGTCACTAATTTAAATTTTCAGGGAAACAGTATGGGCAGTTTCCGGATGTACAAATTAAAATTGGGTCTAGTATCCTTCTCAATCCTTGTGTCTGTGCTTCTGCTCTAGTAGTTTTTTATAATTATTCTTATAATTATATATTATCTTGTAATTAATTTTCTTATAAAACATGATGCAATCCCTGATGCAATCCCTTAGTCCTCATGAAAAAAAAAAAAAAAAAAAAGGATCGTGTCTCCCTTGAGCAGCTGCAGTACCTTGCCTGTTGTTGACATTTGAGAGACTCATCACACCGAAATGAGTTGTGTGCTGGCAGTGAGAGCTCAGGAACTCCTATAGCACTGACATACCAGTGCAAAATGTATTACTTGAGATGATGTGAGCTAGTTAATAGAGCTGTGGAGGGCTACAGCGACTGGAATTTGACACAGTAGACTTCACAGAGCTTTATGCTGCAAGTTCAGCATGTCTGTGTCCATGGAAGACTGAGGATTTTGTGGTGACAAAATACATCTAAAGGATGCATACACACAAACATATCTCCAAGTGAATCTGGTGGGATATACTGTAGGAGAACATGTCTTATTTTTGATAGATACAAAAACCAATAATGATCATTACTGGAGAAGAAGAAATGGAAATCCTGATTTTTAGGGGATACACAGCAGCCTTGCAAATAGAAACAGAGGAGGAAAAAGTGTAATTTGTAAATAAGCTCAACCAGAGTTTCTTTGAAAATAGTTTCTGCATTTAGAAAAGTCAGAAAAATATTGTCTGGGCTGTCAGCAGTGCTGGCAGACCTGTCAGGGTAGCCCACCATTTCCATGAGAGGTAGACTGCTGGCTACAGGTTGTTTTCCCATCTATTACTGTGCTGAATGTGCTTAATTTGGCTTGACTGAGGATGAGTCTCGCTCTGTACACTTCATGCAATTACTTATTCCAATTTGTTTTGTTTTGTTTCTAAGGTAAGATCAATACTGTATTTGAAGCTTAATTCATAACCTGCAAGAAAGGATTACCAAGTGCTATAAGAAAAAGTGATAAATATAAAGACAGTTTAGTCAAAGAGCAAAGATGTCTGCCTCCATAGCATAACAGAAAGAGCAATAACAAGTGTCGTATAAATGAAGAAGCTGAGGCTGTAAGAAAGGAAGCCTGTCAGTGCTGCTGTTTACAAGACATAAAACGATACTGTGCCATCATAAAAATAATCAGAAAACCCTTGTTTTGGGTTATTAGGGAATATGGTTACCGCAGGAGCTCTGGTGGACAGGAGAAGGGTGATGGGGAGTCTGGTGTCTGATGTTTCCTGCAACACGCCTTTTATATACACTGGTGCAATCACCACAAAGCAAAATGTGGACAAGGAAGGAATTTTGGCATGTATATCAGTTTGCCACTAGTTTTCTGCAGTGAAAATCATTATGTGAATGGATAGCAACCTAAAAAAAAACCAAACCAAACCCTGAGATATTACTGCAGTTTTTTTGAGAAGAAACTGGGCCTCCATGTTTGGGACATTGCATGTTTTTATTTGATGAGGGATGTGCTGGCTTGTTGGGTGGGGATTTTTTCAGCATAATGATTTGAGAAGGAAAAGTGAGGAAAGAGCAAATGTCTGTTAAAGATTTAAAATGCTGACTGGTTTTCATAGAATCATAGAATCACAGAATGGTTTGGGTTGGAAAGGACCTTAAAGATCATTGAGTTCCAACCCCCTGCCATGGACAGGGACCCCTCCCACCAGCCCAGGTTGCTGAAAAACACACAGAATAAATTGATGCAGAAATTGCTTTTTCTACATAAGGAGTGGCAGTATTCCCCTTAATGGCCAGTAACCACATACCTTGAGGAAAAAAACAGACAAGAGACTGCACATTTACGTCAGGATGGTACATTTTCTCTTTTTTTGATAATTCAGTGTCATTTTCATTTAGCACAATTGTTAATGGCTTGATGCAGATTTGAGTTTAAATAAATATAAATATCTCAAAGATAACTCAATGAAGCAGTTTATTTTACAAATATTAATAAACAATCCTTCACAAAAAAACTCCAGTAGCTACACATGCTCATACGTTAACTGCAGACAAAAAAAAAATTGTGAGTGGCTAGGTGGTGAGCTCCACGGTTTATGTGATAGAATAAATGCAAAATAGCACCATGATTTATTGTATATTGTATATGGTTACTGACGTTCTTCTCCTTCCTCATGCACTGGAGAGGACCACCGTGGATTTGCACTAGTGTAGGTGTCTTTGAACATACTAGCTAAGGTTTTAAGCATCTGTGTAGTTCTCTGCCTCAGAAATATTGGGTCGAGCCACTGAAAGCAGAGCACCTCTTATCTGAAATTATACTGGAGAGGTTCTGCTTGCAATTATGTAAAGCTGCCCATAAAGCTTTGCAGCAAATAGCATGCTGCATACACTGTCATCCTATTTTTCTGCAGCAAGTCTACCATACTGCAAGATTTACGTCCTGAGGTTCCCTAACTCTCAAAAACATCCATGTCTAAGCCTGAGATATTTCAGGGGGCTGCCTGAACAATTTTACTTGAAAGTTCAAGTCGTAAATTTATAATAGCTCTTGAACTCATAATGAACATATTATGCCATATGATTTTAGGCAAGTGTGAATAAATGCTGAGGGTACATTAAATGGCTTTGAGATATGTATTGTGCATGCCATGCACTATCATAAAACACATATCATGCACTCAGTATTTTCTCTATGCTTGTATTTGATAACGTCCACGTAATAAAAAAAGAAAGCCTGTCCCCAATTATATATTTTGCTTCTACTGTAAAACCAGTTCTTCTGCAATTCTGAAGTGTTTTTACATTATTTTTTTAGGGCTTTTTTCATGGGTGATGTGGGAAGATGTGGAAAAAAATTTTTGATAGTAAAAATGTTACGAGAAAGTTGATATCTAACAAGGGAAGACTAAAAATATTCCAGGTGCTCTTGCTATTGCAACATTCCTTTCAGATCTGCAGTCCTGCCATATGTATACAGATGCACATGTTTTTCTTTAAAGAAGAATCTGCAATTCTAAATGCTTCAAAGGAACTTTCGTCAAACACAGCAGATATGTGTCAAACACAAATTCATCCTAAAAATGAAAGTGTTTCTCAAATCCGGGCTTGTCAGATGGCTTTCTCCATCTCCACAGAGGTCAGAAAGAAAGAACAAACTTATGTAAAATCTTTAACGGTTATGCAACATAACAGTTCATATTTTTTCTCTTTTATTTCTGCCATAAAGTTGTGAGATTAATTACTTTAGGTGTCCAAAAACATTAAAACCCACAAGAATAATAGACTTTCAGGTTCATGAAGAAATTCAGATCATTAGAATTAAATTTCCCTTACCAGAGACTCTTCCAGACTTTCTGATTTTGCACAGGGGAATAGAATAGGTGACTTCAAGGAGAGCAGAGCAGTAAGTGATCCCATTTCTGTTATATCTAACTGCAGATTGTATAGAAAAATACAGATTAGAGGGAACGCTTAAATGGGAAAATCAACTTTAATTTTGAGAAAAAATATAACTTTAGTGTAATTCATAGATGAGAATAATAAATCAATTGAAGAAATCTCTGTTTGTTTTTTTTTTCAAGAAGAGTTCACTGCTGCATATCTCTGTACCAAATATTTCTTATTCTAACAGGAAATATTTCCTTCCTTTTGATAAAAGTCAAACTTCTACAACTTTGCCATTTTTTGTCATTTTTTTTATCTTTTCTGAAAAAAATTGAGGTACTTTTTTTGTATTTTCATGAGACCATTCATAAAAAAATTTAGTCATGTAAGGAGACTTATAAATTTTCTGTTAAGCAATACAAAAGTGAAAACTCTTATAAATGACTTTTATAACTGGAATTCTTTCTTATCCAGTGTTGATGTTAGGTAATGAGCCAATGCAAGGTAATGAGCATTATTTATTTAATGCTTGTTGGTATTATTCTGGCCTAGTAATTTCTTAAAGATAAAACACCAGACCTACTTGAGTTAATGAAGGCTTATAATAGTATAGGCTGTATGTGTTTCCATTCGTTGACTTATTCCAGAGCTAGGACACTGCTTTTAGCTGAACACTTTTGCATTGGACAAAATCAGTTGGGAACAGGGGAAAGCAAATTTTCTGTACAAATAAAACCAAATTCAGGTCACCGTCTCCTTTATTGCTGGCATATGCCCAGAGTAGGATGAAAAGCCATAATTCAGTTTAGCACAGATTTTTTACTGTTCTTATGAACTGAAACTGCCCGAAATTTTCATTGGAATGATACATTTCACCTTCTGTCTTCCTTTTGTCCTTTACCCTTGCACAGTTGACTGCCTTTAAAATCTATGCCTCTTTAATCAATTTTAGAAACTTTGTCCTAGGGATACTGCTTTATAAAATCACTCTTTCACAAGGTGAAAGAGAAAACATGATATCCAGTGGAAGTTTCCTGGATGGGGATTGCTAACGGGGTCACTTGAGAAATCTAGATTAATCAAAATACTTCATATTTTTCATAGACACTAATCTATCGGTTTGTAGACCAAAATTTCATATTTTCTTTACCAGTGTAATAGAAGAGCAGTGTTTTTAATATTAATGTCTGTAGCTGTATGAGACAATTGTTCTCATTAGACTCTTCTTCACCTTGGAAGAAGTCTAAAATACACAGACTGAATCAGGATGTGATTTGAGAAACCTTCTTCCCTCCACCTTCTATTCAGCCAAGTAATAAATCCGAAGTGGAAACACTGGTCTAATAAATTGTTGATCAGAATCTGAAAAAAAAAAAAATGATGTGTGCGAAAATGTATACTTTTTTTTTCAAATGAAGTGTTGTCTAAATAATTTTCTCTTTTAGTGTGTATATATATACATGTACACATGAATGTGTACATGCATATGTATGTATAGTCAAACATTAGTGTGTGTGATTATGCATGTACAGATTGCATTTCCTGAATTCAAAAGACAAACACCTCTGGTCAGAAGAAATGTCATTCCTGGTACAAAAGAAATGTCAATCATGAAAAATTGAAACCTGTGATTAAGTTGTCGTTGCTACTGATAGTATTAAAATGGACAAAACCCAACACAAAATTGTGCCCATATGAATGACTTTTGGCCTTGAGTTAAACAGGTAGCCTTACTAATATTGAAGAGGAAATCAAACAATAACTTTAGACACATTGGAAAGAAGACTTTTTACATTTGGATAAATTTTTCATTGAAACATTTTGGCAGTGATAGGAATAAAATTGTTTGCTACTTTATGCTCAGTTAGCTACTAATTATAACATTTCCAGAACTGTGAGATATGGTAGCTGTCTATGATGGTATGATTTTTTTCTTATTTCAAGGTGATTTAATGAGCATCTTGTTATATGCAGTAATCCAGGTGGAACTAGACTTTGATGATTTTCTTTCCTAAGGGTGTGTGGCGAGAAAACTCCAGCAGGTACCTTTAGCACAGCTCCAAATGTGTATTTGGAAGTTTTTTCCTTGGAGTTAATGCTAAATCAGTGTGAGCTACTTCAGAGATGGCTTCATAAAAATAGCATTTGTAAAAACCCAATGTCAGAATAATCTCTTGTACTGTAGTTTTGAGGAGCTAGCTGTGCTGTCAGACAACGGTCATGGTGGTGGTGATGAATAGAAGATAAAAACCGGTAAGGCTTCTCTTTTCATCAATTGGCTGCAAGTTGCTTTAGATTTTTCTCAGCAGCGACTGACATCTGCTGTATGTCCCACATAGTTTTGATAATATTTCTTTGAAATGTCTGGGGTGTCATTTCACTTGAAAGAGAAAAATAAATCAAATTATGTGAGCTCTTGAAAATAGTTTCTATACTTCAACTTTCAGTCTAAGATTCTTTCCTATTTTCCATGACAGACGCCTGTCAGAGGTTCTTGATGATGGATATTCAAAACCACAACCTTCCCTGGTACAATTTAATTACAGTGGAATCTGTGCAAGAGAGAACTTTTGATTTGCCATTCTTTGGAAGTGTACACAGGTAAGCACCATTGTTTCTTCTGTACCAGAATTCTGTAACATTGCATTAAGTTAGCAGAAAGGAAATATAAGATGCATATATGGCAACGACTCTTCCAAAATTCTAAAACTTTGAAAACTATTCTATCTCTTTAAAGTGCTAAATCTAAGTTCCAACTTTCAGGACTCCTTAGTGTATAGTGGGGTACAGAGTGTAGGAAAGTCTGTTGGGCTCAAGAAGAAAAGATTTATAGGGAGAAAGGGAAGCTGTACACAGTCAGTTCCCTTTCAGAGTGCTATTTTCACAGCACTTATAAAGATTTTACTAGGATTGGCAGAAGGTGTATCTATGGTTATCTTTGCTACTACCCTTTTGTGCATCTGTTAACTGAATGTCTTTAAACAGTTTTTTTTCCAATTTACTGGTATTAATACTATCTGCCAATACCAATGCCAACACCAGTAATGGTATTGTGTGTTTCTACCACCTCCTATGGCAAATATTTCTAAATTTTTACTACTTTAGGAAAGGATGTGCAAACACATGGTATGTAAGGATATATGGTGAGGATATCTGCATAGTGCAAGGATAAATGAAATGTAGGTTATCTTCTGTGTTCATCAGAGAGATCCTTTCCTAGATTCAGTGAGCACTCCTGGGTCCAGGTCCAGTAAATGACAACACTAAACCAGTTTTCTAGATTTCTTCTCAATTTTTTTTTTTTTTGGGGGGGTGATGAATCAAAACTTCAGTTTTTGTCAATGTTAGTCTCTCCTGTTTGTTTTTGGTTTGTGGGTTTGTTTGTTTGGGTTTTTTTAATTTGTGTTTTGGCAGTAACTTTCTTTGAAAGCTTCCTTTGAAAAGATACGTCATCTTTCCCCAAGCAGTCTAAGCCTAATTATTTTCATTACATTTTCTTCCACCCAACAAATACATTCATTTTTCCTGGACACAAGACGAGCTGTAAAACTTGTGTGCTGACCTTTTGGACTAGATTGAGATCACATTGGCTGCTATTACTGTAAACTGCATCTTGATAATGGATGTTTAAAAACAAAACATCCCTGTGTTTGTCTTGTGAAAAAAAATAGTTAATAGTTCAATCTGTTTTTCTTTAGAAGATTTGTGGTTTCACGGTGCAGTACCTCCCAGAAGAAAATGATAAAGCCATATTGTTAAGGGCACTCTCATCCAGTGGGCTGAAGGACACCAAGGAGTCTCCTTCCTGGAGGGTGGAGGTGAACTCACAAACAGATAAACAGACAGGAGGACAACGTCTTTACAGGCACTCGCATAAACACAGCCAGAAAACAGAGCCTAATCCTGTTTTTACAGGTTGATGCTCAGGAACACCTTCTTTCACAAGTGTCCCTGATAATGTGTCTCTGAGACCCTTGATCTCTCCCCTGCCTGGCCCTCTTCCCTCCTTATGCTCACCAACTAGTCTGGCTTGAAGTTCACTACTAAATCACACACACAGATACATACACAGAAAGAGAGGATGAAGAGCACACTCACACAGACGATCATTAGAAATACATTCACTAATTAAACAAGACATACTACAGCGATCAAGTCCAGGCCAGAAAAGCATATTGAGCAACGTTCTGCTTACATGCAACTGGACCCTTCTGTCACTCTTTCTTTCCATTTTCTTCTGAAATCAGCTCATCTGCTCCCTTTCCCACCTTTAGACACTCCCTTAAGCATCCCATAATCAATTTTGTACAGGCACAAGATTTTGTTTCCAAATTCCACCTGTATAGTGTATTTTATATCCCATTATGCAGTACTCCCCCTTAGTATGGCATTCCTAAGAGATATATTTTTTTTTATTAACGTTGATGTGTTTAAAACCAGTGACAAAGGCTTAAAACCATTTACCATCAATAGTCTTTGAAGTAGCTGACGCAGACAAGGCAGTCTATCTCAGTTCCTCAGCTTGGCACTGTTAACTTGGATTATTATACATATATTTGACTACTTTTTAGCCAGATACCCTTACACAACTGAGTGTACTGGAATTACAATTCAGAAAATTAGTATTGCGTCTTCATAACCGGATGTAAATAGAGAGGGGAAAAAAAAGTCCCTCTTATCAAAGCTATATAGGTTTTGAATGATATTTTGTCAAACCCATGCACATATTTTTATTCAGTCTTTACTACTTTTGTTGCCAAGTGAATTGCTGAGAAAGGCGGTCTGTAAGGCATCTTCATCACAGCTGGGCTTTACCTATGGGATATTCATATTTGCCAATTGGATAACAATACGTGCAGCCCCTCTTCAAACAGTTTCTGTTCATGTTCCACTGAGTTCCACAATGTGCACCTCAAAACAGTCTTGCATAATTTATTTTCATGTCTTGTCCTCAGCGTGATGAGTCTAGACCTATGAGAAGGGACCTGGAAGTCCAAATACACTATTTAATTTTAGAAGAATTTCACACTCAGAGTAATTCTCAGGTTTCATGTAGGTCTGATTATGATGATGAATTACCACTTATTTTCTTAATTGTCAATGCTAATTTTCTTAAATTTCTGCCAAACAAAATTAAGACAAAGTAATTGTTCTAGGTATTTTTAAGCAAAAAAGATCAGTTCATATGTTTCTTTAAGAAACTTAGAAGAAGTCAAAGTAGAACTTCAGGAAGGTAAAAATATAATATAATATTACTGTGATGTCAAAGCTGCCCCTTAAGCCTTATGAGCAAAGGAGATAATTTGCTTAAAAAACACAGAACTAAGGAGCAAGTGAGACTAAATGAGCTAGGAGAGACACAGAAAGATGCAATAATGTACTAGAAAATATGCATAAGCAACCTTCAGTGTATAGGCAAGCTTGTGACTTGACTGTTATGAAACACAAGCACAAACAAAAGAATGTTTAATATAATCTAGGTGATGAAAAATGTATGCAAATGACCAAAGTAGCTATTTTATCATTAAGTCCTCCTCTCTCTCTTCCTGTATTCTAATGCTGGTACAGGAGAGACCAGCACGTGGTGTTATATTCATTCTGAAGTGTGTAATTCCTTATTAGAAAATTCTACACTGTTAGTTTCCAAGGGATTTTTAATGATTTGCTTTGCCTTATCTGGCTATATATCTTTTGTTGTAGCTGTTATTTTACAGGCTATTACAGTAAGAAGCCCTCTGCCTCGTTGTTTCATTAGGTATTTCAGGTCTGGCAGCTCCAGATTAGTCTTACTTGTCGGTACTCCTGTCTTCCACACATTAATTGGTGCAGAAAGTTGACTAGTACCATTGATTTTTTTTTTTCGCCCTGTGTGCAAGTTCTAATTGCTTATTTCCTGAAAAACTTGATGTAATTAATCAGTAATGATTTTCTTTTTTTCTTTGAGGGACAGTACACTGTTATTCGACGTTACAGATAAGATGATAGGGCAGATAGGGCAAGCCCTATAAGAAGCATGAGTCTTCTGCATTTTTAAGTTGAAACTATTTTTCACTTGGTTCTATCATAAAACAAAAGGCATCTTCTTGCTCTAATAGTATTGTAAAATGGCCATTAGTAAAGAGTTACTTTAAACTGGTCATTGTCTTTGGGTGTGTGTCCGACCTCAACAGAGCAGGTGACTTCTATAGACACTCCTGTGGAACGAAGTGGTGGGAAACCGCTGATGCTGTCAGACCTGGAAGGGGCACCACCATCCTCACATGCATGTTCAATCCACCCATCTGGGTTCTGCCATGCTGGCCAGGGAAAGCCCCCCTTCCCACCCAACCCCTGTCTTCCTGACTTTGAAAGCCCTTATGGCAGAGTCAGAAAAGCAGGTTTGGTTCTGCTCCAGCTGCAGCAACCATGCACAGGACTGCCTGACAGCATCCCCAAACAACACAGTCTCTCACGTACCCTTAACATCTCACATCCCTTAACTATCTGTGCAATTGAGCCATCTGTAATTTGTGTGCTTCTCACAGTTATCATGTCCAGCAATTTATCATGGCACATCCAGAGCCTAGACAACAGCCTGGCCACTTGCTCACAGCTCTGGCACTGGCCCAGGGTCTTTTGGGCTGTTCTATGGCATGGTACAACAGCACTGGATATTTTTTTCCACTTCCAAATGAAAAAGGAAAAGCTCTTACCTTGACACAAACAAGGAAAATTAAGGCAGCTGCAGCCCTAATATAGTTGGAGGAGGAAAGCTGGGAAGCTGCATACTCACCAGTGCCTCAGATACTGGTCAGTACATACTGTTTCAGGTAATGCTGATGGCATAGGAAGCTGGAGATGGAGGCTAATGGACTCTGGAACCTTCTGAGAAATCTCCTCATGAATAACCCTCTTGCAGTTTGAAGCATTCTTTCATTTCTTTTCCTTGAGAGGTAGCTGAATGTAAACACTAATTGAAATTTAGCCCAATGAAGAACTTCACTTTAAACAGTGATTTCCCAAGTAAACTGGTTTTATCTTATTAGGTTTTTTTTTGGAAGGAGGTGGGGGTGGAGTTTTGTTGCTTTTTTTTTCCCTAAGTAGGTCTGAAATATATATTAAAGATAGATCCTTCTTTTCTCTCCCCAAATGGCAACCAGCTTGCATACAAGTAGAGAGAAAAGGTCAACATTTGCTTTTCTGTTACTAAAGAATTAAGACTTACCCCAGTATACGAGAAGAGTGTGATAAGCACAACGCATCTAAAACTTGGATGTACAATACTAGGCAGTCTTAAATAAATTTGTTACTAATTAAAAAATATTTGTGAAATCTCACCTTGATGTCATTTGTGCTTTTTTTACAAATAAACACATGCATCATCTCTATTTGATAATTGTTTTTTGATCTCTGCAAGTAAATGAGCTAATGTATATTTATCCTTAGAATAAACTTTATGTGTGAGTATTGTACTGAATCTCAACCTTGTGATTTTAGTTTAGTATTAACATCTTTCAGTAGAAATAGGAAGTGGTATTTTTTTTTTCTTCATCATAAACAAGTTTGATTTTCTGAGTAGGTCCTTGGATTTCCAAAAACATACTAAATCACTCCCTTTCAAAATTTTCTTCACAGATTCTATTTGTGTGAAAAAGATTGAACTGAAATTTAAAAAAATAACAGATCCAGGCTAAGGCAAAGTTAATTTGCTTTGCAGGGAAACTATCAAGATCTACAGTATTCAGTGATTTCCTTTCCAAAGCAGTCTGAGTCATCACCATTAAGTTCTCACAGCACAATGATTCCTCACTGAGCCCACGGCTCCTCAGTGCTGTCTCTCTTTCTCACTGCAGCCTTTGAAACTCTCTACCCTATATATCTCCTTATTTGTCTTGAAGGCTGATGCCATTGTTACTTAATTATCTGCTAAGGTACTGGCTTGAGAATAGAAGATTTGGCAAGTTAATTTTAGAATCACAGTTAACCACTACCTGTAATCATTCCTTTTCCCAGTCACAGTAAATAGGGAGCTTGATTTCCCTTCTTCCTCTTGGGAGACTCTCTGAAATTGTGGAAGCAAAAATAAAAATAATCAAAATTAAAAGTGAGGCTTCAGGACTGATGCAATCTCAGTTTACAAATAGCATATGTTAAAGTCTTGGTTTTAAGAGCAGTTTTTTGAAGCTCCAACTGTCTTCTGTCCTCTTCAATTCTGTTTCCCTTATAAACTAAAATGTGCATAGGCCAATTTTAGAAAGAGACAGCTGTTGGTTTTGTTTAAGTCTATTAAAATATATTTGAAAAGAATGTGAAATGAACTGAATAGCTTCTTTACCATATGGATCATATATGCAGCTTCATTCAAGACTCATTAAATGCCTTTTGAAGGGACTTCCTGCTAAAAGGGGAGCAGCAGGAGGCAAGCACTGTTCAGACACATGTCTTTGGCTTTCCTACGCAGCTCTGTTCTTGCTCTAACCACCTCAGTCACCCAGCCTCTGCAATGATTTCTTGAAGTCTGATGTCTTTTAACTGAACATCTTCCTTTTCATGGGCTGCTACCCTTTGCCTGGACTGTGAAGCAAGTTGTTTCTGGGGTTGAGGTCTGTGACAAGGCAGAGACTCTCTGAAACAAGAACCAGAAGGATCTTCAAACCCCAAGGTGTCTTCTTACGCTTGTATTAGACTCGGGTGTGACCCTTTTTCCTAAAAATATGCCTTTTATGCCACAATCAATAGGATTTCTAGCTGTTAGTACCCCAGCAGTAATAAAACAACTGGAAGATGATTGCTGACTTTGGGTTGGTGTCTTTCTTTTGCTTCCAATGTTAACTGGCAAGCCAGAACTGAAGAGTTCTGTCCACTTTTCTAGAGAGATCACTGCCATAGAATCCTGGCAAAGAAATTCCAGCAAAGATTTTCTCCCAGTTTTTGGATAGCAAGAGGATGCCTTTCACTGAAGCAGGAAGGGTTTCAACACCTACAGTGAAACACAGTTTTGTTACAGATATCTCAGAACCTGAAAATTAAACATCTATATCATTCCATGTTCATATTTGAAAACCTTGGAGTAATTTACAAGCAAGTTCAGAAGTATCCAGTGGTACTCATACTCAGCTCCTTAAGTACCTAACTCCTTTACTTTAGTATAGCATAAATATACAATTACGGGACAAGCAAAAGACCCTACTTAAATAACTTTTTGATTTTTCTGTGGCACACAGTTTGACCTGTGACTGGACTCATTGTTCACAGGATATGTAAGTATCCTGTTTCCATGTTTTGTTTCCATGATTAGAGAGAAATAAACATGTTACAATGCTTGGATAACTTTTTTATTTTTTCCCCTCTTCTTTGCATAGGCCTGACTAGAACAGATAGTGAAAAAGTTTGTACACTTGCTTTCTGGGTGTTGGCACTATAAAAGACTAGATCAACTAAAATAGTATGGTTTCTGAATTAAAGTTTAATCTTTTTTCTTGCACTGGATAGTGTGAGAGTAAAAGCACATGGGGATATTGCTCAGTGTAGGAAAACTCCAGACTTCACCTTAAAATTGGAATGGTTTTGGTCATAGCCTTATATTTCCAATACAAACATTTTAAAATTGAAAACAATTATTGCAGTGGATTATCATAGAATTATCACAGAATCATTAAGGTTGGAAAAGACCTCAAGGATCATCAAGTCCAACCGTCAACCCAACACCACCTAACCCACTAATCCACATCCCAAAACACCACATCTGCACGTTTCTTATAACAATGTTAAGAACAACAAAGCTGACTTTTTGCTCTTGATTTTCTTGTTTCAAGAGAGAACAAGAATATCAGATCTTCTATGTCCTTTAATTTTTAACTTCCAAAACTCTTTGAAAGATCCTCCTACTTTCATAAGCCTTTTGAATTGCACTTAGACACCATTAGGAATAGCCACGTTTCATAGTTTTAAGAATTGCTCTTAAGAGTCTGGGAGTAAGGTACCAAAATAATTTCATTCTGTATCTGCACAGGGACGAGTCCCAGCAGACCAATTACCGCAAACCCACAATCAGAGAGATCAAGGAAGTTAGACCCTGCTATAAACTATTTCTATATGTAACCCAAGTGCACAAGAAAAATGAGACTGGTGGGGGAATGCATACTGCTCACAAATTAATAGATAGCCATTTTTCTGAATCTACAACACATACTGCAGGGCAGTACAATATAATCTATGTATTCTGTGAATCAGAATAGATATGGTTATGAATTGCATTGGCTTATGTAATGCTATGACCCTGCAGATGACTAAGACAACTGCAGACGATGCCATCAATAAATACTGAAATAAATGTAAGATCCACACTAGTTCAAATAGGCCAGGATTTAATTCTAACCATATGCTTAATTGTTGGTTTCTTAGGAAGCCTCAAGGAACTGCATCCATTGAATTTTCTCAAAACCTCATTGTGTTTCATTTAAGCGCATATGAAAACTAACTGGGTGAAAGTAACCTAAAAGAATAGGATTTTATGAAGTGTCATCTTAGGCTTCAATTTTTATATTGAAACATGTGAAGTCTATACTTTTGCATAGTTTTTAACAGGAAATCAAGATAGTATCAAATATTCTATTTCACATCTGCATTGAAACAGAAGGTCACGAGACTGCCTGAATTTAAACTACTTTAAACTTTTACAGATGCACTAGAATATTCCTATGTAATTAAAATTTGTGCAGACTGACTGTGTCTGAAACACAAAGATACTGGTTCCTGTCCAGTTACACCAGGTTCCTGTCTACAAGAAAACTGACTGCAGGCATGTAGTGTTACTCACCCAGAATAGCCTCCCAGGATGCACTTATTTCTTTTAGGACCTTCCTAGATCTGCACTGTTCTTAAATATGTAACAGCTCACAGACTTCTCTTCTAAATTGTTGCTAAATTAATCCAAGGTTTTATCAGCATCCTGCAGCAAGAAGTTCCGCAACTTCTTTACATTGTTAATGGCGAATAACTTCCTTTTATTTATTTTTGAATTTTTGTATACACATTTTTTATGTCAAAAATTAACTTTTATGATGTTTAACCCTTATCTTTGTCTTCTGAGAAGCATGAGTTTAGTCAGTTAATCCTTGTATAGAAGGCATTTCATAACTATGATTTTCTTTGCTAACTTCTGTATCTTCTCTGTTTCTTAAAACAAAGATAACAAAAACCTTATTCAAAGTGATTTAGAATTTTCAGCTTATTATAAAATCTTCTGTACATTTGTACAAAACTCCCCACCACCTGTGGAAATTTTTTAGTTGTTTTATTGTTGTAATTTTAAGAACTTGTATTGTGTAAACATGACGTAAACAAAATGGTTAGTCCTTGTTTATACTGTTCTTCAAGTGTTTTTTTGTAATCAATTGTCTTAACTACTTTTTTTTGTAATTCACACTGACTGTCTAATGAACATATTGAATAATATTGAACATATTTAAAAATCAGTCAGACTAATTAGATTTTAAAATGGAAATAATCAAAAGAGCAAGTTGGGCGAAAAATAGCACCCCATCTATACTGAAAACATTGCTTATACCATTTGGCAATTCTGAGGTTTTCAGCAGTTTTTCCTTCTCAACCTTCTGTCCCTTTTAACTTGTCTTTTTAAGAGTAACATAAAAGATAGTAAATGTAACTGATCTCACAGTTATTACAGTAATGGAAGCACACTTCACAGCCATTTATTTTTGATTTGATAATTTTCATAAAGTACAAGAAAAATGGAGGCTGCAGGTTTGGCATGTCAAAATTACTTTAATCTTGCAATGATTTTACACCTGAAAGGACAAACAGCACTATTCAATATTTGCTGAAATTTTTATCCTAATTTATTCTTTCTTCCAAACATTTGTTTTTAATTTGATGGTCTTAATATTAACAGAAAAACACACCACCCACAGTCTTAAATTGGAACTGTGAGAATACTGTGTATTACCTACAAGACACAGTTCTTTGAGTCTTCTTATGAAGTGTGAAATTATGAAATATAATATTATTAAAATACTTTTGCTTTCTATAGAGAATTCTTGAAATAATACAAAGACTACAAAACCTTACAGTGATTTACAATGTTAAGTACCTATAGTTATATGTGTATATAACATTCAATTTAAAACACATGCAATATATATATCTACAAAGATATACGTAGAATTTAACAAGGTAAATGTGTTATTCCATTTAAACACATACGCATTTTGTTATCCAACCCACCATTGGACCATTCCTTCTGCTCTTTTAAAAGTTTTTTTTCTGTGAATTTACAGCTACATCATGTTCCAAAACTATGTACCAGACTGTGGATCTGGAAAACAGTGATAAGTGAATTAGGAAAGAATGGGACCGTAAACCAGTGATTTAAAGGGGTAGAGAATTGGCATTAGCTGGGGAATAAATGTTGCACAATGACATTTGTGACAGATCCTCAAAAGGATCTCAAATTATGAAAGCCAAGTAGGTAGGCTGTTAATATGAGATCTTTAGAGATATGACAAAAGAAAGAGACTGTACAAAAACTGGGAAAGTGGAAACTACATTAATTTAGATTAAAACAATTAATGTCTGAGTTAGAATGAGGAAGTCAGGACAAGAAGGATGAGGGGTGAGGAAAAGTTTAGGTATGGAGGGAACTGCAGTGATACCAAAGTCAGGCCATTTGTCTTCAGTTGGAACAGACACAAATATTTACTGCTTAAACCTCTGCCTCCTAGAATCAGCTTGCTTTCCTTTCAAGTAAATGAAAATCACCGGACTGAAAGATAAGAGAAGGCAAAAGAAGATGGCATCCTATGAAATCTTTGGACAGTCCTGCTCTTTACATTAACATTAACATGCAAAATATTTAACATTAACATGCAAAAAAGATGAAGTTATTGCACTGCCAAAGACTGTTAAGTGAGCAGTGGAGCAGTTATAATACCTTGTAGCATCTCTAGCATATCTCCACACAGTTCTGCAGGGACTGTTTTTAATCATCTGAGGGTAATGTGGTCATACATCCTTGATTTTTTTGAACAGTTCTGACACTACCATGAACTATTTCATATCATTTTGTCATACCTCCTAGCCTGCCAAGACAGATATAGAAAGTGACTTTTGGCTCTGTATTTCACACTCCTAGCTGTGAGAAACCATGAGAAAAAATGGAGTTTCAGTTGATATGTTGTAGGTCAACCATGTAGCCGCCAAAAGGTGAGAGCATCACCAGCTTTATTTCCGTTATAAAAACAAATCTATTCATTTTCAATCTGATTTCATCCTTCATTTACTGCTCAAGAAAATCTTACATGGAATCACTGAATAAAACACACGGTTAGGAAAACTAAACTATTTTTAATTTTAGACTTCTGGAAGTTGGAAAGTGCCCGTTCCTCTTTCTCAATTCAGGAGCCACTTTGATATTTCTTGGAGAAATTATTTCCTGGAAGTGCATATTGTTGTCTTAACACTTTTCTGTTTGAAGTGGACAGAAGCCAATACCAAAGACTTCTACTGATTTCCCAGAATAAATTGTGTGAGGCTGAAAATACCTCTCTTCAACAAATAAGGGGAACTTTTGCAGTTAATTCAGCCTTTCTGTCATTGTCGTACCTTCAGAATTAGGGAGCATACATGCATCAGGAAGAAACTTAAAATCTTCTTGCATGTTGTTTTATTGTTTGCAAAAAAACACTGGATTTCTTTAAAAAAACAACTTTGGAAAACTAAGATTCATTCTATCCTCAGAGCCAACAACAAAACAAAACAAAACAAAAAGTCATAGTCATGACAACACCAGCACTTGGCGGAAAAAGGAAATAAGTTCTGTCTCCATAACTAAAATAAAGTGAAAAATTGGTCATTTATGTTTTAACTTGGGTTTTAAGTGTCTGACTGGGTAGATAGAAAATAGTTGTTCACAGGAAACTAAGGTCATCTGCTCAATCAAAAAAAGCTATCAATCCTATCTGAAGTACTGAAAGATTTTAGGCTACCATCACCCTACAGGAAATTCAAAACAAAATCTTATTCAATATTTACTATTCCTTTAAAACATAGTTTTGCTAAATTTAAGAGGCAGCTTCCAGCCATATGTGCACAAACAGAAATCTATTAATTAAAAACGTTCACACAGAGAATGCACTTTAAACTTGGGCAATAATAGCTTTAAAAGAGTTGAAAGTAAACAGCTGCAGCTACTGAATTTCAGGTTATTTTTAATTATTCCCATTGGAATTTATTAGTCTTCTGTAGGCAAAATAAACTCTCCAGTTTAGAGGAGGTAATAGAAGACCTTCCCCTGATACCCATAAAGACTCTACAGTTCCTCTCTAAGCACTTTAGGAAAGGTTGGGGTTTTAATTCCCCAAAGCCAAATCACAGCACAATGTAGTGTTGTTCCAGTTTCCAGTCTTTTAAGTACCCTTTCCAAGCTTTCACAAGATAAATCTATCTGCATCTAGAGCCCTTCAAATTCTAGAACTCTCTTCAGTCCCAGATGTTAAATAATTTTAAATCTTTGAATATAAATGAACAGATATACAATTGAAAATTTTAAATTCTGGTTAATCTGTCCACTCTAGTTCCTCATGTAGTTCATCTGAAAGATTTTTATTGTATTAGTTGATTGTAAAGTACTAAACTGAGTTCTGATGTTATTTGCTTAAAAAAGGTAAGTACTTTTAAACAGAAGGGGCAACAAAATTTTTTTTAAAATCTATTATGCAGTAAAAAAATGGACTAATTCCAAGGTATTTTCTTTCTTTTTTAAGCAAGTTTCTCAATTTTAGATATCAATTTGGTTTTGTTGTAAGGTCTAAGACAGAAAAAAGCAGTGAAGAAGTCAGCTACAAGTTAGACAGAGTTTACAGACATACCCAATAAGTGGCTGAAGCCCTCCTAGTGAGTTCTTCCAATATGTAGCAATTCTTTCAATTGTTCAAGACCTTGAAAATTTATTCTGCACATACATGTGAGAAAAGGCAGAACATAATCTGTCAGAGAGCGTTTATCCTTATTTCCCATCTAATAATATGTTTGATTATTATAATATCATCCATGATGTATATTTGCCTTTAAAGCAACTGGTAGGAAAATATAATATTTTAAAATAACCCCAGCTGGATTACTGCATCCAGCTCTGGAGTTATCAGCACATGAAAGGCATGGACATGTTGGAGTGAGCCGAGAGGAGGCCACGGAGATGGTCAGAGGGCTGGAGCACCTCCCGTACGAGGACAGGCTGAGAGAGTTGGGGGTGTTCAGCCTGGGGAAGAGAAGGCTCCGGGAACAGCAGCTTTCCAGTACTTACAGGGGGCTGCAAGGGTAACAGTTTTAAGCTGAAAGAGGGGAGATTTAGATTAGATGTCAGGAATAAATGTTTTCCTGTGTGGGTGGTGAGGCAGTGGCCCAGGTTGCCCAGAGAAGCTGTGGATGCCCCATCCCTGGAGGGGTTCAAGGCCAGGCTGGATGAGGCTTTGAGCAACCTGGGCTAGTGGGAGGTGTCCGTGGCCATGGCAGAGCGGGTGGAATCACGTGGTCTTTAAGGTCCCTTCCAACCCTAACCATTCTATGCTTTTGTGATTATAAAATATAAGGTAACGAATATAACTTATCCTAAGTCACATGTGTGTCATTAAGTCGTTAGATAATTTAGGTTGGAAAAAAGCTCTGAAAGTCATATAGCCCAGCCTCCTTTTCAAAGCATGACAAACAATATCAGCTTGCTCTGAGACCTGACCATTCAAATTTTGAAAGTCTTTGGGACAGAGATTCCACAACACTTCAGGGTAATCTGTTCCAATATTTGACCATCTTCAAAAATAAAAAAAAAAAAAAAAAAAAAAAGAGGAATGTCTTATACTTACTTAATTGTATTATTTAAATAATTAAGTTGCATTTAATTGTATTCCTCCTAATCTCTTTTGCCTCTCATCCTGTCACTGTGCACCACTGAGAAGTGTCTGACTTCAACTTCTCCCTACATTCCAATGATACTTATTTCTGATAAAAACTTAGTTGGGCGACACTGGATGATCTATACCAAAAGCCAACATAATAAGTATTAAAAGCATCACAAACTTTTTTGAATTATAATTTTTTTTTAATATGTGTAAGGAAAGAGAACATTCTTCTGCTCTGTTCTGGAGTGAACAAATATAACTATTCAGAATGATTCTTGGATATTATTGAGGCTGTAGGTGTGCCAAACCCAGCAGCATAACTCAAGGCTTTGGCTAATGTGAATCTTCTAATTACATTTATCTTTATCTGCAGGGCTTACAAGGGGATCACCATATTAAACACAAGCTGTTTATGCAAATGGAATTTGGTTTTGTTTGGAAGCAGCAAGTACCTAGTCTATGCTGCCAATTTTCCTACTGCATCTTCCTTCTCTTCCTTTATCATGTAGG